>NC_056733.1:1571321923-1571381923 GCF_019279795.1 Protopterus annectens | reverse complement strand
CAAACATATACCCAAACAAAACAAATAATCCACACACATACACTTAACAAAAACCTTACTTCTAACCCTAAACTAAACCTTACATACATTATCTATCTATGCACTTACCTTAACCCGCACCCTAACACTAAGGTCCATAACTATCGCACACTTACCTTGCGGATGTATACTGCAGATGGGCCAACCATGACAGTTTGACATGTCGTTTTTCATGGTTTTGGACGTTTGCCGTTACCATAGTTCACCCCATAGGTGTTGACCAAGTACGGGTTGCTCGAACGGATCTCTGGTCTTCTAACACACACACACACACACACACACACACACACACACACACACACACACACACAGACAGACACACACACACACACACACACAGACACACACAGACACAGACACACACACACACACACACACACACACACACACACACACACACACACACACACACACACACACACACACACACACACACACACACCAAATTTTGAAATCATTTCAAATGTTCCTTACTTGTAAATAACAAAACTTCACTCTTCCCACTCTTTCCACCATAGCCACATTCTTATTGTCTTCAGATTCTGATATTAAGCAAAACTTCATCAGTTCTTTTTTTCCAAACTTCCCACACAACACAGAATAATACACTGTCTATATTCTCTTCTTCCCCATCATTTCTTTGTCCATAATAACAGTACAATGTCATTCTCATATCAACAGGGTTGGGAGGATGGACTAATGGTTAAGGTGTTTGCCTTGCAAGCATAAGGTGCAGGGTTTGAGTCTCAGAAGGGATAATTGGCTAGGCTTAAAATGGCTCACAAGGGCAGTTAGCTTAGTACTAATCTATGAACATCTATAACCAGTTTTATATCATTAGCATCTTTTCTCCAGTTACTGGCTCCAAAACCTTTTTCTCGTTCTCATTGTATGAATACACGCTCAGATGCTTCCTTTTACTTTCAATAAACCAGACTCTCTTTCCTACACCTTATATTTCATAGTTCCTTCAGCAGGTAATTTATAAATTGTCAGTCTCTCTCTCTCTCTATATATATATATATATATATATATATATATATATATATATATATATACATACATATAGTGGATATAAAAAGTTTACACACCCCTGTTAAAATGCCAGATTTTTGTGATATAAAAAAATAAGACCACAATAAATCATTTCAAAACTTTTCCCACATTTAATGTGATCTATAACCTGTACAATTCAATTGAAAAACAAACAAATCTGTTAGGAAAAATATATAAAAAAAAAAAAAACATGCAATACAGTGGTTGCATAAGTGTGCACACCCTTAAACTAATACTTTGTTGTGTGTGCACAGCCTTAAACTAATACTTTGTTGAAGCACCTTTTGATTTAATTACAACATTCAGTCTTCTTGGGTTCACACCTGCCATCAATTACAGACTCTGATTAACCTCAAATAAAGTTCAGCTATCCTAGTAGGATTTTCCTGGCATTTACTCAGTTGCCTGCTACAGCAAAAGCCATGGTTCGCAGAGAGCTTACAAAGCATCAAAGGGATCTCATTGTGAAAAGGTATCAGTCATGAGAAGGGTCCAAAAAAATTTCCACAGCATTGGATATACCATGGAACACAGTGAAGATAGTCATCAAAAAGTGGAGAAAATATGGGACAACAGTGAAGTTGGAAAGAACTGGACGTCCCTCCACAATTGATGAAAAGATAAGATGAAAACTGGTCAGGGAGGTTGCCAAGAGACCTACAACAATACTGAAGGAGCTGCAGGAATTTCTGGCAAGTACTAGCTGTGTACTACATGTGACAACAATCTATCGTATTCTCCATATGTCTGTAATATGGGGTAGGGTTGCAAGATGGAAGCCTTTTCTTACAAAGAAAAATATCCAGGCCCAGCTAAAGTTTGCAAATCAATACATCAAGTCTCCCAAAAGCATGTGGGAAAATGTGTTATGGTCTGATGAGACCAAGGTTGAACTTTTTGGCCACAATTCCAAAAGGTACGTTTGGTGCAAAAACAACACTTCGCATCACCAAAAGAACACCATCCCTACGGTGAAGCATGGTGGTGGCAGTATCATGCTTTGGGGTTGCTTTTCTTCAGCTGGAACTGGGACTTTAGTCAAGGTGGAGAGAATTATCAACAGTTCCAAATACCAGTCACTTTTGGCCCCAAACCTTCAGGTGTCTGCTAGAAAGTTAAAAATGAGAGGAATTTCTCTTTTCAACATGACAATAACCACAAGCATACATCCAAATCAACAAAAAATGGCTTTACCAGAAGAAAATGAAAGTTTTAGAATGGCCCAGCCAGAGCCCAGACCTAAATCCAATAGAAAATCTGTGGGGTGACCTGAAGAGGGCTGTGCACAAGAGATGCCCTCGCAATCTGACAGATTTGGAGTGCTTTTGGAAGGAAGAGTAGGCAAATATTGCCATGTCAAGATGTGCCACGCTGATAGACTCCTACCCAAGAAGATTGAATGCTGTAATTAAATCAAAAGGTGGTTCAACAAAGTATTAGTTTAAGGACATGTACACTTATGCAACCAGTATATTGTACGTTTTTTATTTTTTATATTTTTTCCCCTAACAGATTTGTTTGTTTTTCAATTGAATTGTACAGGTTCTAGGTCACATTAGAGGTGGGAAAAGTTCTGAAATAATTTATTGTGGTCTCATTTTTTTATATCACAAAAAACCTGGCATTTTAACAGAGGTGTGCAAACATTTTATATCCACTATATATATATATATATATATATATATATATATATATATATATATATATATATATAATGGCATACTGTCACATTATTTCATTTTTTATAGCTTTCACAATATTTTTCACTCTTGCATTCAGCACTTCAAAGACATTTGCAATTATATAATTTTCTTTTCTTTTATATATTACAAAATCCAGTAAATATGCAAAGAAGCTATAGATACCACATGATTATTAACCCTAATCCATTTTCAATCTAACTCATATACAATTCCCCCCTTTTTACTAGATTCTGTCTTGATACCATACTATTCAGAAAAAAATCTGAAATATTTATTTTTCTTTATTGCTTCATATCAAATACACATTATTTATATTCCCAGATTTGCCCCAAAATTGCAGAATTTCAGATAAACTTTATTTCTAAACAAATGGCTAAATGTCTTCCACAATAAGCTTGCTTTTATTTATTCAATATCCCACTGTTCTTTAACTACTTTCCTTCTTTCAAATCAATTTCTAATAAAGAATTTTTATTTTCTTAGAAATATATTCCTCCTGTTTTTACAATGTTCTCTATTCCTTTGCTCTTTTCCTTATTTAATTATAAGCTCTCATTTTCTATCATCTTTTTCAATTCTATCAAACCCTCTTTTATCCATAACTTGTTTTTCAATACTAAGATCACATCATCTACTTATGATATGAAAACTTACCCTCTCGTCTATCTAATATTCCTCTCCATTCCGTGTACTTTTTAGATCACTTGCAACTACATTCATGATAAAAGCAAATAAAATGCAGTCATGGGACAACCCTCTTACCTGTTTTCATATTAATTATATTAATCTTCACTCTAGGCCACCCATTCACTAAAGCACAACTATTACCATATAATATTAGTACCTTTAAAAGCTTACCCTCAACTCCATATTGGCCAAGAATGTCTCATAAACTTGCATGTGTCATATTATCAGTGGCATTATACACATTCATCACTATCATTTTAACTTATTTCCCTGCTCTTAATAAAGCATTTACTATTTCCATTGCTGATGATAATAACTCCTGACTTTTTCTTCCTTTACAACATAAATCCCAGAAATCAATACCTCTTACAAAACATTCTCAAATCATATTTGTAATATTTTCATAAAAATCTAATAATCTGTGTGGTTCAAAGTAATAGGTATCCAGTTCTGAATACTACACATATCCTATTTTTTCCATGCACATTTAGTTAACCTTTCACATATATTTCTTCATTACAAAACTAGTTAAATCTTTCAGAAATAGTCTTTTTTTAAACTTCCAAGCTGTTATAAATGTTACAACTTAATCATCTGTTCCAGGCACTGAATTTTCATTTACTTATTTTAGTATAACTTCCATTTTTTCTAATGGTTATATCTTTCTGCATACTTTTTATTATTCCTTCTGAAAGCTTATTAAGATTTCATTTATTTGATCTCTTGTTATACACTTTCTTACTTTTATCTGATCTCTTGTTATATACTTTCATTATATGTCTCTTATAATCTCTTCTTGTTTATATTTTATATTTAATTTTAACTCCATTATTAAGCCATCCAGATTTTACCACCCTTGTTATAATGGTGAAATGTTCCAAGTTTTTTCCTTCAAAGTACCACTGCTTACATCACAAATTTTGTATTTTACTTTATTCTTCTATTATAATTAATTCTTAGTAAAATACTCTTTACTATTGTCCTACAAATAACTTTCCATCTCATACAACAATTTACTCCTTTTATTCCCTTTTCTCCACATTTCTTTGTTCTAATTCAAATTGCAGACATACCTTCTTATACTTGTCTTTAAAACTAACCCATCATTGTGTCCGGGATGAATAAAAATACTGTTCTTAAATGCTACTTCTATAATTCTTTCATTGCCTCCATTTAAACTCTTTCTTTATACCTTTGATACCCTTGACCTTAATTATACAGCCATCCTTACAAATATCCATTCAAATTGCCAAGTGGTCAAAAATGATAATACTACACCTCTGTCTGTTTCTTTTATCCCCTGAAAAAATGTCTTTATATTTCCTCCTTTATATACATATTATCTTTTCTTTCACAAAACTAACTTCCCTACTGCATTTTCTTTACCCTTTTTAACTTCTTGATTAAACTTCTTTTCTCCATCTACTTTCACTACCATAGCCAATCCTGCTCATATAATACAACAATCCAGTACTTCAACTTTTTCTTTAAATAGAAAAAAATCATAAAACATCTATCTTGTCTTAAAATCCATAAATATTTATTCCTCCAGAACTACTTGCTATCATTAATAAACACATACCTTGTACACTAGTGTACCAGCATCCAAATTTCTACACCACCCTAACACACATATTCTCCTAGCATAATTATTGATACCATTGTTTTTCTTTTCCCTTCTTTTAAGTTTAGATGAAAGTTTTTTTCCCAGTGTCAGTGGTGCAACAGATAGCACTCTCGCCTTTGGTGCATATAGCTGTGGGTTTTATTCCCACACCATGTAGATCAATTACTGACACTGCAGTGCAGCATAAGAGGGATACTGCACTCATGAGTATGCCATCCTTCAGATGAGATGTTAAACTGAGGCCCCTTCTTCTTGAGTTGGTGGTGGCATGGCTCAGGCAGATGTAAATGATTCCATGTCACCTATCAAAAAGAGTAGGGGGTTTGTATTGATATATACATTACATATTATTTACATATTTACATTATTTACATCTATTTATAAATCTCCATACATTATAAACTTCAGTTTGATTATCCCCCAACCACCCTTTTATCCACAACCAAAACATTATTTTCTCCAAAATCTATGTCAAAGTCCATCTTCCATTGCATTTAATTTCAGTCTCTCATTCCATATAGTCCATGAAACATAAAATATTACTCTGTCCATTTTCCTCACTTCTTGTTTTCATGCTCCAGTTTACATATTTCGTTTCACAAATTATTAACTCTTTCACATTTCAAAAACACATGCCGAGTAGTCTCAAACTCTCCACATTTATTACATATTCTATCTTGCTTTTTTGTTGTATGGCATATGTGCCTTAACCAGCAATTTTCTAATAGACAATCTCAATTAAAAATCATTACATTATTTAATCTTTTTATAGTTATTATGTCTCATCATTGTGGCTTTTCTCTTATCTATTTGTAAATCACTCCATGGATCAATGCAATAAAATGCTTTCATAATATTTAAGTACCATTCTTTGCTATTTTTCTCAGATAAATTATTTTTTTTTATTTTCCATGACATAATTGTGTTCTGGTACTCTTTCATTTCTTCATTTACTTCTTTTGCAAATTTCCATTCCTTCCCACCTTTCTTTTTATTTATAATGCAGTATCATTTATATTAAGTTTTTATTTTCCTTCATAATTCCTTTTATAACCATATATAAAACTGAAGTTGCAGCATGTACTATTTGGTTTATTTAACACAAGCCTTCTTGCTCTTCTTTCATATATAAAATCAGTCTCTTGACTGGATTCAGTCTAGAGCCCCATATACAAGAAAATATAATCATCGTTAGTTCCTTTTCATACTTAATAGGAATAATATAGATGTTAGCAACATAAGCAATTTTTCCTATTACCACGATGTTCAACAAGTGTGCCTTTTTCTATATGAAAATCTACATGATTTCCAAAAATTAGTTATATTCTTTACTTCTTTGAGCACATTATCCCATTGTTGTTTTCTGTACTTATTCTTTCTAAATATTATTCCCAATATATCTATATATTTTTCATTGAACTCAATACCTCCCATCATACCTTCAAAACCAAATCCTTTACTTTTTTATTTATAGGTAAACAATTTTTAAAACTATACTTAATTTTTCATTTACTTTTTCTAGTCATATATTTTTAACAATTAGTACAATATTATCCAAATAATTACACATTATTGACAATTGTACTTCCTTCATTATTTTTTATTCAGTGCTACTTGACATTTTATTAATTTCCTTCACTACTGAGGACTATAGCTAATGAGAAAATGACACTACTAGCTGTGCAGCTCTGCTTTATTCCACATTCTGATTTATGTCTTCCTCAATCCAGCCATTTACATTTAGTTTCACATAGTTCCTTTCACAAACTGATTTTATTAATTGTAATATTTTTTTGCTTTCATTATATGCCTGCAAAATTCCTGATAATGATTTATACTGAATATTATCATAGGCTTTACTTACATCCCTATCATAACCTTCACTTCTACATTTTTATTTATAACATCCTCAGATCCTCAATTATTTCTCTTATTCTCCATACTAACTCTTGACTTCCTTTTCTTTTTCTTGCAAATACATTTTGGTCATATATTCTATCCATTTTTTGTAACCTTTTTGTTATTATTCTCATAAAAATGTATAATCCATATTATTCAATGTTATACATCTCCAATGTTTATCTCCTCTTTATTTCCTTTTTCCAAATATAAGTTTTATAACTCCTGTATATATCTTTTTCTCTTTAATTCCAGTTTCTAACAATTCATTCATAACTTCTGTAAAAATTATTTTTGCCACTCCTTCATTTCTTTATACATACCATATTCAATTCCATCTAGTCCTGTTGCAGAATTCCTGTTAATATCTTTTAGAATTTCATTTGATTCTTCCATAGTTATTTTTTATTCTAAAGACCTATTATTTTCATTATTTAATTTTTCAACTTAATAAATTGCTTCTATGTTTTCTTCTCTTTTAAGAAATAATTCCAATACATATTCTTTAATTATTTCATATATTCCTTCTTGCTGTCTTATTTGCTTACCTTTATTTTTTAATTCTCTTATTATAGGTTCATAGGTTCATAGGTAGGTACTAGGGTATCGGCCCTAGGGCCCATACAAGCCTAGCCAAAAAATGTACCCTGGCTTTCACCACCCAAGAAAATTATTTTCCTATGCCCCTGTCAAGCAGAGCCACAGAAGTGATCACAGGGGTGAATTTCCCATTTCCCATCCAATCATCAAGATTTTTCTTGAAGAGTGCTAATGAGGAGCTCTGTTTGACATAGATAGGTAGTCTGTTCCAGAGTATGGGAAGTCTCTGGGACAGGAATCTATCCCTCCAGCATGTTCTGTTTATTGTGGTGACAAGGTTAAGGTCCCTAGAGCATGTAGCTCGGAGGGATTGGGATTTCTTTAAGTGGAGCATGTCCAACAGCTCTGGGTTTGACATAGCTTTGTATGTTAGGCAGAGCTCACCTCTGAGTAGGCGATATGCGATGGAGTAAAGCTGTAGTTTTTTGAGACAGTCTGCATAGGGCATCTGTTTGAGGGCAGTAATCCTCTTTGTGAGGTATTTCTGTGGTCTTTCCAATTGTTGTAGATGTCTTGTGAGGTACATACCAAAAGGGGTGTTGTACTCTATAATGGGTCTAATGAGTGATGAGTAGAGGGGAACAATGACCTCTTTTTTCTGGATGAAAATCCTTTTGTGATGAGATGAGCCACATAGAAGGATTTCCTGACCACTGTGGCGATGTGATTATCAAAGGAGAGACTACTGTCCACCTGTGTCCCAAGGTCTCATCACATTTTCGGCATTAAGTAGACTACCAGCTATGTGGTAGTTCATGGGTACAGAGTTTTACCAAAGGGGATGACAATACACTTTTTGGCATTGAGCTTCAGGCCATGGCTTTGACACCAGGTGTCTGTCTCAGTGAGGCCCTTTTGTAGTTTGTCCATATCGTTAGGAGTTTCATTTATGGCTCCTAGTTTGCAGTCATCTGCAAACTTTGTTAGCCAAAAACCTTCTGTGTTGGCCTGCACTTCAGAGAAGTAGATACCAAACAGGAGAGGACCCAGGACTGAACCCTGTGGTACTCCACTTGTCACTGGTCTGATGTCGGATTTGGAATCCGCTACTTTCACAGTGTGGGTTCTGTCCATGAACCAGTTGGCAACACATTTTGTGACATAGGGATTTATACCTAGTTTAGTGAGCTTATCTATAATTCCAGAGAGGGGGATGGTGTCGAAAGCCTTGGCGAGCTCTAGATAAGCTGTGTGAACCATTTTACCCTCATCTATGGCTTTGGTGACTGCTTCAAAGAAGAAAGTCAGATTTAAGAGATATGATCTGCCTTTTACAAATCCAAAATGAGTAGGGTCCAGAGTTTGGAGATTACCAATGTCTTTGTTTATGAGTTCCATGATGATACGTTCCATGGCCTTGCAGACCAGGCTTGTCAGGCTAATGGGGCGGTAGTTCCCAGGGTCCGTCGTGGCTCCCCCTTTGTGGAGTGGGATAACTGTCACGGTGCGCCATTCAGTGGGTACAAAGCCTGAGGTGAGGCTATGATTGAACATGGTACTTAGGCAGGGTGCCAGTTCATTCTGTAGTTCGTGTAGAATGCAGCCTGGGATATTGTCAGGTCCCATGGATGCTGTGTTCTTGGCTTTGGAGAGTGTGTTTTTTACTTGTGCAGCCGTGATTATAGGAACTTTGCATTCTTTCGGTATAGAGGTGGTGGGCCCTCTAGGGGGTGAGAGGGGGGTAAAGTTAGCACTGAACCTATCTGCTAGGATGTTGGCAATATCAGTTGGTTCTGTATATTTAGTGCCATTATGCTGTAACTCAGAGCAGATCTGAGTGTTCCCATTTAGATTCTTGACATAGCTATAGAATGCTTTGTGGTTGTCTTTAGATTCAGTGGCAATTTTGTTTTCGTAACTAGCTTTGGAGGATTTTATGAGGGATCTCAGCTTCTTACTGAGGTTGACCAGGGAGTTCCTCCAGTCATGAGATTTTACTCTTTTTTGCAACAGTTTCTTTCTTCTGTTGTAGAGTTTGTTTGTGGCAGAGGACCACCAGATTGGCTTCCTTTTTTTGGAGGATAACATCTTGGTTCTATCAGGGATAGCATGATCCATGCACTCGTGTAAGTGCTTATAAAGTGCATTTTTGTAGGATTCGGCAGTCGTACCTCTATTGTCCGTCTGCATGGGTGTCATGAAGTTTGCCACTTCAAGTGTGAAGTTGGCTTTTGAGAAGTTTTTTACGATGGTTTCCCTAATTGGGGCTGGGGGTGGGATGTGGATGTCTAGGCTGATTAGCTTGTGATCAGATCTGACCAACAAGGAATTGACCTCTGGTGTGGAACACTGGTTTCCCATGTTGGTAATGACCAGGTCTAGGATATTGCTGCCCCTGGTGGGGGTGTGAATAAGTTGATCCAAGGCGTTGGAATTTATGAATTCTAGAAAACGCTGAGCAAAAGAGTTGGTACATGAGTAGTTTTCCCAGTTAATGGTGGGGTAGTTGAAATCGCCCATTATTAGAGTGTTGGGTTGTACCCTAATACTTTCCAGTGTATCAAGAAATGAGGAATGTGAATCCTGGGGCATGGTGGGGGGTCTGTAGCAAGCTACAATTTGGATTGTGGTCTTGCCCAGAGTTAGTTGCACTTGGATAATCTCGGATGCATTATGCTGTGCAGGTTTTTGTTGGGTGGGTAAATCAGTTCTCCCTCAGCCCAGGCCTCCTTTTTTCTCATCCAGCAACTACTCAATCTGTAACCACAGATGTCTCAAACTGTACATCAGCCTGGAGGTGTAGATATCC
This sequence comes from Protopterus annectens, assembly GCF_019279795.1. Classification (NCBI taxonomy): domain Eukaryota; kingdom Metazoa; phylum Chordata; order Ceratodontiformes; family Protopteridae; genus Protopterus; species Protopterus annectens. The sequence goes on along the minus strand of NC_056733.1, from coordinate 1,571,371,563 downwards.
TTAATGAATATGGACACGCCTCCGCCTTTAGTGCTTCTTTCTGGGTTAGATGGCCGAAAGGTGTGGTATGAATTGAAGCCTGGTAATGCAGGGGTGCTCTTTGGAGCTTTGAACCAGGTCTCTGTCACTGCACAGATGTCAATGTTCTCCATTTTAAGGAGTGCCTCGAGTGAGTGCATTTTGAGGTTTAGACTTCTAGCATTGAGTAGCATTACCCTCAGATTTTGCTTGCTTGTACCTGTTATGGTGGTGAATTTGTCATTTGAACCTTGCCTAAAAAAGGCACTATAGGGGTGGCAAGAGCCTTAGCCAGTATCCAGAATCCTAAGGGCGACAGGTGCAGGCAATCTCTGGCAAAGCATCGTGGACTGTCGATCATGTCGTCCCAGGCAGACAAATACTGGATCCCCTTAGAATGACACCAGAAGCTTAGCCAATTGTTGAAGTCAATCATTTTGTCCTTGTACTGTGGTATCATTCTGGGTGATGGCAGGATGCTACTCAGGGTTAGGGTCATACCTGCCTGGGATAGAAGATCGGAGAGCTCCTCCATGTCTCTTTTCATGTAGTCCAGGGAGGTACGTCTCAGGTCATTCACACCAACATGGACAATGACAGTGTCATATTTGTATTTATTGTGGAGTGACCTGAGTGCATGCTATGTGGCGGATCCTGGCACCTGACAGGCAGCTGACAGTAACTTTCTCCTTGTTTAGTCTAGTGAGTGGAACATCAGTGTGCCTGACTATAGAGTCACCTATGACTAGAGTGTTGGGTACGTTGTTATGCCTTATGGGCTGTGGTTGAGTAGCACACTGAGTTTGTGGGCTATGTGTCATTTGGGTTGTGTTGGGGGGTGGAGTTTGCTTGCGTTTATGCTTTGGATGTCACTGATGCTTGGGCAGGTTTTTATTGAGAGCCTCCGCGAATGTAGGTGTGTGTTTTGTGTTTCTATGTGTGTGTTTTGGTGGTGTAGGTTTTGAGGGACTATGTGATGAGTGTGGTGTGGTGCAAGTGTTTACCTTCTCCTCTTGACTGTCTAGTCCAGTCTTGGGTGAAGAGAGCTTTGCTTCCAGTTTGGCTATATAAGTGCATCTCTCACAGGTTGTAGTGTTGGGTGGTAGGAGGAGAGGGTTGTCTGTGTACATGAGGCAATTGCTGCATTGCCCCAAGATGCCCAGATTCATCAGGTAGACCAGAGAAATCACTGGGAGCTGACCCTTAGACATGCCTGGATAAGTGATTATTTATTAAGTACTAAAAACTGCTTTCCACTAGACAAGTGAGGAAAGTTGAGTGCTGTAGTAATTTTCAGCTTATGTAGTGCTTACAATGAGTTCTGAACAAGTGCTGAGTTCAAAGAAACATATTTGAGTGCTGAAACTAGACAACTGGCTAGTTATAAGAAAAAAAAACTAAGCTAGAAGGCTTCCCTCCAACACAGAAGGGCTTGGGGGCTCAGAAGCCTACAAACAGTCTATACCACTTAACAGGAAAGGCAGGAAACAAGCTTAAATTTTTTTTTCTGTTTCCCAGATGCTCTCTTTGTACACACTAGGAGTGCCTGAAATCAGAATATGATCTCACTGCACTCAGTTGAGTGAGCAAATGAGATGGGCCCAGAAGGAGTATCCAAACACAAATTTACAACAGGGGCGGGCAGTTTCAAGGCCACTAAGATTATCACCAAAACAAAAACAGGGAGGGTGAGTGGGACTAACTGAAGAGCAGAGTCAAAACTTCCAGTTCAGTTAATATTCCTGCAACACAGTTAAATCAATTTAAATACTGTATTATTTGAAAAAAAGTGCAGATAAAGATACTTAAATTCTCTTACACGTCCAGTTGAATACAGCTAGATCTTAGCCGGCCAAAGCTGAGGTTTTTAAGCAGAAAATATTTCAAACTGCACCACTTAAATAGGCAAGGACAGGAAATCAAAGAATGTGGCTACCCCACACCTGCAATTACTAACAAATAATACAATTCAAGCAAGCACTGACTGAAGAGCAGAGTCAAAACTTCCAGTTCAGTTAATATTCCTGCAACACAGTTAAATCAATTTAAATACTGTATTATTTGAAAAAAGTACAGATAAAGGTACTTAAATTATCTTATATGTCCAGTTGAATACAACTAGATCTTAGCCAGCCAAAGCTGAGGTTTTTAAGCAGAAAATATTTCAAATTGTACCACTTAAATAGGCAAGGACAGGAAATCAAAGAATGTGGCTACCCCCACACCTGCAATTACTAACAAATAATAAAATTCAAGCAAGCACTGACTGAAGAGCAGAGTCAAAACTTCCAGTTCAGTTAATATTCCTGCAACACAGTTAAATCAATTTAAATAATGTATTATTTGAAAAAAGTGCAGATAAAGGTAATTAAATTCTCTTATACGTCCAGTTGAATACAGCTAGATCTTAGCCGGCCAAAGCTGAGGTTTTTAAGCAGAAAATATTTCAAACTGTACCACTTAAATAGGCAGGGACAGGAAATCAAAGAATGTAGCTACCCCCACAACTGCAATTACTAACAAATAATAAAATTCAAGCAACCACTGACTGAAGAGCAGAGTCAAAACTTCCAGTTTAGTTAATATTCCTGCAACACAGTTAAATCAATTTAAATACTGTATTATTTGAAAAAAAGTGCAGATAAAGGTACTTAAATTCTCTTATACGCCCAGCTGAATACAGCTAGATCTTAGCCGGCCAAAGCTGAGGTTTTTAAGCAGAAAATATTTCAAACTGTACCACTTAAATAGGCAAGGACAGGAAATCAAAAAAAAGTATTATTTTTCCTTCTTTTATTATTTTACTTAAATATGGTGTTACATCTTCTTTCTTTCCTTGTAAATAATATTTTTGTTTATATAACAAATTAATTTTAACTTGATTCATTTTATATATTTCTCTTTCTTTTTCATAAAAGGAAATTTTCTTCTCTAATAAGTCTCTGAATGTTTCTTGACTTGATATCTTATAGCTCTCTTTTTCTTTTCTTATTTTCTTCCTTATACATTTTAAAACACTTTTTTATATTTCTTTTTAAAATTAAGCCACCAAAACAGACCAGTTTTCATAAAACTGTCTCATATTCATATGATTTTTCCATAATTTTTTTCTCTTTTAAATCTTATTCCTTTTCATTAATTCTCTTTATTCCTTTTCCTATTCTTATATATTCTTCATTTACTTGTACTTTAACCCATATAGCCACATGATCTGAAAAGCCAGGATATTTAATTTCTTTTTTTTTAAACTTTTAAACTTTCAGATATTAAGCAAATAATCAATTTCTGTCCTAATTTCACTCTGTTTGTAGATCCAGTGGTTATTCTCCCATACACTAAACTTTCCATTTCTCATAATTCCTTTAACCATTTTAACATCACAATTGCTCTCATTTTTTCTTAAATTACAATTAAAATCACCCACCACTATAATATCCATATTTACACAAACATTATCAAAAATATTTTTAATCATTTCTCTCTCTCTCTTTTTTGTTACATATGCATATACACCTATAATTCTATACACATATTTTTCCATCTCACATCTATTACAGTAATTCTTTCTAGTTCTACTATGGTTACATCTAATATTTTAATGCTGTCTTGACATAATATACATATGCCAGAGCATGTTTCTGTCCCCATTTTCCAAACTACCGCACCATTCCAAAGTTTTTCAGTTTGTTAATACAATGTTTCTTCCTCTGTTAATAATCTAATAGCTTCTAAAACAATAATATGTGCATCTACTGCAGCACACCATTATAATATACCTATTCTCCTTCTAAAAATTTTCATACTATTCACATTTAAAGCTAGTATTTTTAGCTTTCAAGAACAGTTAGTATAATAAAATGTTTACCCCTTTCCTTTTGTATTTTCTCTAGTATTATATTTTTGAATTTTCTTTTCCTTTCTTTAACTCTTTCCCCTATTGAATACTTTTTATTTCTTACTGTGTGCCAGTCAACTTCTTCCTCACTTGTCTCCTCTGTTTCTTTTTCCTTGTTACTTTCTTTAACTTCATGTATAACCTCTTTATCAGTTACATCTTTTTGTACATTTTCTTGTATATTCTACTATCTCTTTAGCCTGTATAACTTCATTTTCATTTTCTTGCGCATTCATTTCACATTCTAGCCATGAATAACCAGTGTTGCCACATTTGTTGCACTTCAAATCAATTTTTTTGCATTATGCCCTGTTTTACCACATAGATAACATATTTTTTATCACATTCATTGATTTTTTTCACAAATATATCAGGTTTTTTGGTTGACCCCTGTATTTTACAAAACCCCTATCACCTCGAACATCAATAATACTAGGTATGTGCATAACATTATCATTTTTCATTTTCAGTATTACTCCACATTCCCACCCCCCCAAGTCCATAGTCCTCTTTCATCATTTATTTTTGTAGTGTCCATTACTTCTTTACATATAGTTAACAAATGTTTTTTTTTTCAGTTTTTTTGCTTCAACTTCAGTTCTAAACTGGATCATTATTCTTTTTTGTTTGTCTGTAAAAAGCTTGCACAACATATTCTGACCATCAATAAATATTTTTCTTTTGTTCATATGCACCCCAAAAATTTTCCATGGCCTGCCCAGTCTCAAATATCAAGTCACGAAACGCCTCTTTATTAATTAAAATTAATGCTCTTACCTCTTTTGCTTTGACACCCAGAGGTGCTATGACAGAGTCCCAAACCTTATACCTGTCTAAACTGTCTTCTTTTTTACAGCTCACAAGTAGTGTATACTTCTTTTTGTTTCTTTTATTTCTTCTTTCTTCTTTGGTCCTTCTCCCACAGTTTGTGCATAAGTTTTTGTCTCTTAAACTTTTTCTGGCACAGTCTCTCTTCTTCTCCTTTTTCTTCTTCTATTTTTTCCATGATGTCACTCCATGAAATTGCTGCTCCACTTTCTGGTTCACTTTTGTTTACCATTTCTTCCAAATAATCATCCCACAACCCTTCCAATTGGAAGGTTGTAATTATGCATTTCTCAGAGGTAACTGTCTTTCCTTCAAACAATCTCCTCTGAAAGTTTTCTTCTGAATCCATCTCTGTTACAGCTACAAACTCCTTTTCTTCCAGTATCACTGTTTTTTCTGCACCCACAGCATCAGAAAAAAAAAATGTCGGGTAGCAATTCTACCATTTCAACTACATTTTCATCAGCCTTCACTTCATTTTCAGCCAAAGCTGAATCAGCCATATTTTTTTCCTGTTCCTCCTGGCTGACCATGTGCCTGGACAGGAAACAGGAATTCAGGATGTGTAACACACAAATCCTTCCCCTGACTACCAAGAGTAAGGGAAGTTCCCTGATGTCCTGGCCAAATTTCGCCTAATACTATAAATACCACCTCAGATCTCCACTGAGAAGAATCTACTTCCCTAGTGGGACTAGCCCAGTCAACAAAGGATAAATAAAATAATATTTTATTTCTCTTTCTCTTGATCCTTTCTCCTATTAAAAACCTTTTATATTGTAATTTTTGTTTAGCCCCCCCCCCTTCGATAGTTAGACACTGTCTTTTTAAGTACAGTTTGGTAATACCCCATCCTTTTCTATATAAACTTTTTTTTTTATTTTAGGTACTGCCAACTGCCCTCAGTCAATCTTTCCAGTGCATTGCATTTTATGCAATCCCTCACTTTTTTAAATATTTTTATAAAAAAGCTTCATCTTCTTTGTTTTGTCCATCATTTCTTTTTGAAAACAGGAAAGGACTTTACATGGAAATATTTTTCCTGATGTGTCCATGGTTTGCTTTTCTACATTTGTTGACTGATTCCTTGCTGCCTTACCATCTTCTTCTTCTACCTCCATTTTTTTTCCTTTTTTGCCAGTTCATCTTGTGCCTGTCAAGGGTCTGTGTAGGTTTATAATCTAAGTAGATAGAAGACTCTAAGTAATGCAGGATATAATAAACTGAAAAAAGTTTCAATTATCTGCTAGTCTTAGGGGAGGAAGAAAAGCTTTTCTAGTAGTCATGTTTATAATGGAAAGTCATTATCTACAGAAGTCCTTGTGTCTCCAACCTTTAAGACTGTTCCCTACCTGAACAAAGTAGAATGAATGTCCTCCTTTAGTTGGTGCATCAGCAGTTTCAATCTTAGTTGCTTTCTCAGTCTCAAATTAGGAATATTTACTATTTCTATTTTAATGTCAGCAACAGAAAGTCCATGTGCTAAGGCATATTCTCATAAATTCTTTACAGACTTTCCTACCAGTTTGTCCTGTTACTGCTGTAAACATCAAGTCCTCTCTGAATGGCCTATACTCAAGTTCAGCTAGTTTCTGTTCCATTTGCTCATATTTTAGTTGCTGTTCCATCATTTTTGATCTTTCATCTCCTTTTTCTTCAGTTAGTAATTCTAGTTATTCCTCTGACTGCCTAGTTCCATGAATATTCCTTGGTATAGCCGACTCCCTTATGAACAATTTGATTTGAATAAAACTCACTTTCAAGGAGTTTTCTGAAGCCTTTCACTATTTGTCTCTATATATTACAACAGGGAACCACTTATTATGAAAATTTTAGAGTGTAGTTGGTCAATAATTCTGTCTTGTGGGATGAGGATTTTTCTTCTTTTGCTTTCATTACCATCTGCTTTGCTCTCATCTGTTTCAAGACTGCTTTCAGTTTCCTTCTGAGTTTTGACAGTTGTTCTACATTTTACTTCAGTTTTCTCCTACTAGTTGACCTCCTGGGTACCACAGACAATACAGTCATCAATTTCTGTTAATAAGTTACAGTTGTTTCCAGATGTTCGTTGTTTTTACCTGTTCTCTGTCCAGAACACTGTTTTTAGCTGCTTACACTATTGCAACAGCTTGGGATCCAAAAGTACCACCTTCTTTGTGGAGAATTTAAACTTGTCAAAGACCATGCTACACTGTTAGGACTGTTTGAACAGTAAGCAGGATGGGAACATAACTGTATATAGTTGTTCAGTATAAAACACAGACCAGGCTGTACCCATCATAATGCAAATGACTTGTCACAGCCAATCTACATATACTAAAACCAAAGGTTTAGAGATAGAGGAGCAATGTTTTGCACTAGAACAATGTTTTAGAATGGTGTAAATAAGGTAAACAAATGCAAGTAGAACTTTTTTTTTAAATAATGTAAATATTGTGAATTCATAGTGTATATAGATCTGTTGCCTTAAACATTTTGGTACTATTATATATTTGGCAGAGTAGATTCTTGTGTGCTTCAATTAATTGGTTTAGGTGGATGTAAAATATTCCAAAGCACTTATCAAAAAGAGTAGGGATCCTTTATTTACAACCATTGATATTAAACACAAAATATATTATACACTCACTTATTTACATATTTATATAGTTACAAAAAGGAAAAAAAAATAACTGAATAATGAATTTACATTCTACTATATCTACACATGACCACCACTCCTTCTGCCACAGTGATAACTTACATTTTCTTAAAATTTCAGATAATACCCAGTTTTCCCTTAAACAAAATGTATTTGTTCTTTCCACCCAAATCACCCATAAAACTTTAAATTGCTTGCATGTCAACTCTTTCAACATAATCATCACTCTTTTGTCCAGAATCAAGTTCCTGTTAATTTGTTCTGCATCTTTTATATCACCAAAGAAATTCTGCTCACACAGTTGTCTCCATATTTTGTCACTTTTCGACATGCTAAAAACACAAATTCAGTTGTTTCCTCACTTCCACAAAACATACAGAGCCATTTCTTATTTAGTCTTCTATACCATGCTACCCTTAACTGGTAACTTATTTATAGACAGTTTCCATAAAACTCCTATCACCCTATCCATTTTGAACCTCTCCTTCCTTTTCTTAAAAAGGCCTAAAAATATTCTCACCTAAACTAGCCCAAGGATAAACATAACAAGAAAATGAATATTTTCACTATACTAATCTCTTCTATTATTTCTTGCATCACATATATTTACTTTCCATAATAAAATCTTTTTAAACAATTTTTTATCTCATCATTAGCAATATTTTTTCTTTTCATGCTTTATTACATTTTCAGACAAGCCTTTATATTTACAATTTAAAATATCTGCAGTAATTGTACACCTTCTTTCATTTCTACACTTCAAAATCTAAAATAAGTTTAAGGATACCATATATACAACTTGATTTATCAAACTCAACCTCCCCCCTTTTTATTTCCATACAGACCATCCCTTTTAACCAGGTTTGATGATGAATACATATAATAGAAAAGACTAACTGCAAAATAATTTTCTCTATCTTTACTGGTATCATAAACACCTGATAATCACACACTTTCCCACATTCTAACATAATCAAATAATCATTCCTTTTAAATGATAAATTAAATTATTTCTTGAACATATCAATTTCACTAATATCTTCAATTAGCTGTTGCAACTGCCTTAAAACCACCTCCCTCTTACCAAAGTTAACACTCAGGAAATCAATTTCCTTTCATGTAAAAGAAATGCCCTCAATCCCTATCTTGTCTCCTAAAGCCTTACTTTTTTCTTTATTTAATACTAACCCCAGTCAATACAATGAACTAATTAAACACATTAAAACTTTTCTTATCCATAACATCTTTTTTGCTACTATAACTAAATCGTCTGCATAAGGAAACATAATGAAAATATTCACCTCTCTTTCTATATCATAAATTGCGTCTCTCATCTTATACTGTAGAACACAAGCTACAGCACTCATTACTGAAGAAAATAACCTTCCACTCATCAGACACCCTGACTACCTCTATGTTGAACATTTATACATTCACAAAACCAGCCATTTATAGTCACTTTGTTCTATTTCCTTCATATGCTGATCTATGCTGACCTAATAATAATGTACAATATTTTTCATTTAATCCTATAGTGTTGTAAAATAGCCATAAGAGTATTGTGTTCTGTATTGTCAAAAGCTTTACTAAAATCTCCAATCATCAACTTCTTGTATTTCTATCTTGTTATCTATTTAACTATCATTAACAATCCTCTTGATGGCATTCTTATTATTCCATAAATTCCTTTTTCATCACACTTGCTATATTCTTATCAAATCGCAACTGTAGTATTTTTGCAAATATTTTGTAATCTGAATTATTTAACATAACAGGATCCAATTATTTATACATTTTTCTCATTCTTTTTCAAAATAAACTTTATCACTCCTTTACATATCTCATTCTTATAAAAACTCTTATGCACAAACTTTAGTACCTTCAACAATGTTTCATTTTGCCACAGTTGTAATCTTTTATATGTAACATAACCTATCCCATCTGATCTTAGCACTGAATTTTTATTAACATTTTAAAAAGACTTATTCAGGTTCTTCCATCTGAAAATTGTCCTCTGTCTTTTTCAATATAGCTTATCAAAAGCCTCTAATATTTTATTTAATTGTTTTTGGCACACAAATTGTTTTTATACATGCCTTTATCATACTTTTGTAAAATATTTATTATTTCCTACCAGTTATCCCTTACTATTCCTTGCTTAACACCCATCCCCTCATTTTAGTCACATTTTCTTTAACTATTTTAGCCATATATCCAGAAATGTCTTTTTTCTATTCCTTGTAAACACTACCACCGCTTAAACAAACAATTCTTCACCTTTTATCTCCCTTTCATTTTTAAACTATTCATTATTATTTAATTCTAACACTTCAAATGAATGCACTTGTAGTTTTCCATACTCCTTTTCTGTTTTCCTTACCTGCACTTCAAGCCCCAAATAACACTTTTGCATTTTTCTTTGAAAAATAATCTACCAATTATTCCAAGAACTCTTAAAAATCCCTCAGTATATGCATTCCTTCTACAACATTTGCAATTCTTACTTTTCTTGTTTTCCAACCAAACTTAATATTAACCCTTTCACACCATTACATTGTTTTATTAAACTCTTATTTTCTAAAATTTCAATCCATATTCCAAAATGGACAGTAGAACCCAAAACAACTATACTATCAGCCTCTTTTAATTATTCTGATATAAGAAATAATTATTTCCATTCTCTAACCACTTCTTTTATATGTTCATTATTATTATATATATTTAATTTTCCCACCTTATCAAACGCTGTTATTTTCTGAACACCCTGACCAGCCTTCCTTTATATTTTTCTTAAATTATGATTAACATCTCCTGCTTCTATAATATTCACATAGAATGTCATATAATCACCTAATTCCTGAAACAAAATTCCATTTCTTTTATAGTTGTATATGCACATAAAGCAATTGCTCTATGCACATCTTTTTCCAACCTAATGTCTAACACAGTAACCCCTTATAATCTTACTAAAGTAAAACACAAAGCTTTTACTTTTTTACAGCAAAAAAACTGCAATGCCTGAACAGTATCCATTCCCATTCTTCCATAAAAATGTCTTTTCCCCATAATGTATTCAATTGTAAACTATCTGATTTTGAAATAAAATGTATGTCTTGCAAAATTATTAAATCCACACCAAGCTGTGCACACCTTTCAATTCTGATAGTCTTAATACCCTATTTAAGATACTATTAACATTGAATGAAAAAAATGAAAATTATTCTTTTCCCTTCTTTATAACTTGAGAATTTTGCATTTGTGTCATCTTTCACCTAAAAAAAAAATTTGGGGGAATTTAATAAAGCCTACACATTTTTTTTCTGTGTAGGCATTGCACCATGCTGCTTACACAGCCATGAACATTTTTAGATTCAGTAAGCAGTGCTGAGTGGCATGCACACACGTGCGAACATGGAAACTTCCGTGGCATGCAAATCTCCTCATAAGAAGGTGAATCTCATGCAAATGAGGCAGGTAGAGCGATCCAGCAAGCAGATATGCATCTCTTCAGACCCTGTGTCATTGTTTGTAGTGTACACAGAAAAAGTCTGTGTAGATGAGTGTAAACAGACAAAGGGGGTTGTAAAAATGTAGATATTTTGTTAGAAATGTCATACCACATACACATATGACCAAAACTATCATCCTGTATGTTGGAAGAATTAAAGGAAATAAGTTAAATTAATTTTTTTAATAATCTGGGCATGTTTGCACTGTGCACCACAGTGCACAAGCATGCTTTATAGAAATATAAATAAAAAAAAAATGGAAAAAAGAAATTAATTGGTATATGACAGAAATGTATTACAGGACTGTACATGGGGTCCTACAAGGGTGCATTGGCATTGTTGCTAATGTGGTTGGGGTCTGACGTGTGTAGTTTCCAGGCTGTGAGCATGGATACCTATGTAAATGAGGTGGAGGTAATGAATATCAGAAAGGAGTAATCATGTCTGCATATCCCCTTCATGTAGGCTAAGACCCATGTTGCTGTTTATACAGGAGGTAGCTGGACACCAGGGGGGGTGTGTCTACTGACTTCTAAACTTTGCTTACATTGCGTGCACATGTTTGCCTGGCAAGCCGCCCAGCTGAGCATTTTTTAAAAAAAATTAACTGTATTTAATTAGCTTTGACCCTTGTTTAACCTAAAATAAAGCTATGAAATAATATTAATTATATTGTAGGCAGGTGCAATGCATCACAGTTATCCAATCACACCCTCTGCACATATAGCAGAGCTCTATAAAATATGTATATACCCTACATTCCGATTTTTCTTCAATACTCTGCACCATTACAGTACAGACTTGGGAAATTTAACTGAGAGAATGCTAGGGGCTGCTGCAAGTCTGCTGCACCTGTATGTGCTAGATGCTGATGTCAGTGCTGCTGCTGGCTGCTGACAATAGGCCTAGACAGAGAAGGAGAACAGTGTTCAGGCCCAGGGTAACCTTCCAGGAGCTACATGAGCTGGAGATTGTAAAGTACTCCTGGGTGCACAGAGACATACTACAAGAACTCACTCAGCTCTGCCCCCCTCAACTCAGACCCAGAGTCAACAGAGGGGAACTCATCTCAGTGGAAAAAAGATATATGTAGCCCTTAGGACACTAGCTACAGGTACTTTCCAAAGACCAACTGGGGACATGATGGGGGTCTCACAGGCATCAGCATCCAGGGTACTCCACCAGTTCCTGGATGCCATGCTACACATGCCAGTGAATAGATTTCTTTTCCCTTCACCACAGAGGCAAGGGCCAGCAATATACAATACTTCTACCATGTAGCACACTACCCTGAAGTACTGGATGCCATAGATTGCACTCATGTACACATCAAGGCACCACCCAGTGAGGAGGGTAGAATCTACATCAACCACAAGGGGTACAACTCAGTCAACTGCCAGGTAGTGTGCAATGCCCAGGGGATTATCATGAATGTGTGCTGACAGCCCTGACATTTATCCCAACCCCCATATCTGGCGTACATCACAGCTGTACTAGATGTTTTCTAGGGAGGACAGCCCACATGTCCAATTACTGGGGGATGCTGGCTATAACCTGGAACCGTGGATGATAACACCAATCAGAAATGAGCACACACCCACCAAAGAATGCCATAATGAGGCACATGCACAAACTAGGAACATCATAGAGCATGTGTTTGGGCTTCTGAAGTCACAGTTCCGGTGCTTCAATATATCTGGTGGTGCCCTGCAGTACTCTTCAGCCACATGTGCACATATGTTCACAGTATGTGCTATGTGATACAATATGATCCTGCGGAAACAGCTGCAGCAGGATCAGCAAAGGGAAGGGATACACAGTCCCCCACCACTGCCTAGGTCACCATAGCCACAATCACACAGGGACTCAGAAGAACCCCCTGATGGTGTCCCTGTAGGCAGATGAAGGCATGCCTAGTACACCCTGGCTTTGGCTAAGAGACAACGCATAGCACATTCACTGACAACATAGGGCCCTAGGGACTGACACCTTACTCCTACTCACATTGATGCTGAGCAACCCACACAACCTGTAACTATATATGTATTGGTTGTATACATCAGACAGAGTCAGCCCTGAACTACAGTTCTGTCAACCGTTGCATTCACAAGGTAAGTCCCTAACCTACACACTACTTGTAAAGATTATTATAATATGCTATTATATGTATGGATTTGCTACATTTATGCAAGGAAATATAGTGGGCTATCTGGACACAAGCAACATCCACATTGGACTACAGTTACCCAGTCCACTAGTATGTGTTTCTTAACATTCACTAGGCCTCATGGTTGGAATATGCACTACATTAGGCAAGGGAGATGTTAAACAGGGGGGTCACATGATAGTTGGACTACTGTGTATCCCAGCAGAACATGTGGTGTTGCTCCCCCACACCCAACACAGCAGTTTCCCTATATAACCACTGTAACAGTAGGTCATCAATGGTGTATCAACAATCCAGGCAAACCCAGGGCACCAACACAGAAATCGAGCACACATTGTATGTCTCACTTAATGCAGGAACAACATACATATGTACACTTTTGATTGTGTGATGGATGACTACTCTCTGGCTAGCAGCTTGTGTGACTCAGTGGACTAGGGAAGTTAGCATGGGTAATGCTGTTGATGGTTCAAATCTGGAGGTATCCACATCTTTTGCATGTGAAGTATTAGTATTATGTTGGTGTTGTCACAGACTGTCCGTGTGTGGTGTAACATTATGAACCTCAGTCACATATAGGTTCATAAGTTCATAAGTAGGTACTAGGCTATCGGCCCTAGGGCCTATACAAGCCAAGCCAAAAAGGTACCCAGGCTTTTGCCACCCAAGAAAATTATTTTCCTGTGCCACTGTCGAGCAGAGCCACAGAAGTGATCCCTGGGGTGAATTTCCTATTTCCCATCCAATCATCAAGATTTTTCTTGAAGAGTGCTAATGAGGGGCCTTGTTTGATATAGATAGGTAGTTTATTCCAGAGTATGGGAAGTCTCTGGGACAGGAATCTATCCCTCTGGCATGTTCTGTTTATTGTGGTGACAAGGTTTAGGTCCCTAGAATGTGCAGCTCGGAGGGATTGAGATTTCTTTAAGTGGAGCATGTCCAACAGCTCTGGTTTGACATAGCTTTGTATGTTAGGCAGAGATCACCTCTGAGTAGGTGATATGCGACGGAGTACAGCTAGAGTTTTTTGAGACGGTCTGAGTAGGACATCTGTTTGAGGCCAGTAATCCTCTTTGTGAGGTATTTCTGCGGCCTTTCCAGTTGTTGTAGATGTCTTGTGAGGTACATACCAAAAGGGGCATTGTACTCTATAATGGGTCTAATGAGTGATGAGTAGAGGGGAACAATGACATCTTTTTTTCTGGATGAGAAACCTTTTGTGATGAGGTGTGCCAAGTAGAAGGATTTCCTGACTACTGTGGCAATGTGATTATCAAAGGAGAGACTACTGTCCACCTGTGTCCCAAGGTCTCTTATCACACTTTCGGTGTTAAGTATACTACCGCCTATGTTGTAGTTCATGGGTACAGAGTTTTTACCAAAGGGGATGGCAATGCACTTTTTGGCACTGAGCTTAAGGCCATGGCTTTGACACCAGGCATCTGTCTCAGTGAGGCCCTTTTGTAGGATGTCCACATCATTAGGAGTTTCGATTATGGCTCCTAGTTTGCAGTCATCTGCAAACTTTGTTAGCCAAAGACCTTCTGTGTTAGCCTGTATGTCAGAGAAGTAGATACCAAACAGGAGAGGACCCAGGACTGACCCTGTGGTACTCCACTTGTCACTGGTCTGAAGTCTGATTTGGAGTCTGCTACTTTCACAGTGTGGGTTCTGTCAGTGAGCCAGTTGGCAATGTATCTTGTGACATAGGGATTTATACCTAGTTTAGTGAGTTTATCTATAATTCCAGAGTGGGGGAATGGTGTCAAAAGCCTTGGCAAGATCTAGATAGGCTGTGTGAACCACGTTACCCTCATCTATGGCTTTGGTAACTGCTTCAAAGAAGTCTATCAGGTTTAGGAGACATGATCTGCCTTTTACAAACTCGAACTGGGTAGGGTCCAGAGTTTGGAGATTACTAATGTCTTTGTTTATAAGTTCTATGATGATACGTTCCATGGCCTTGCAGACCAGGCTTGTCAGACTAATGGGGCGGTAGTTCCTGGGGTCCATGGTGGCTTCCCCCTTGTGGAGTGGGATAACCATTGCTGTGCACCGTTCAGTGGGAACAAAGCCTGAGGTGAGGCTATGATTGAACATGGTACTTAGGTGGCGTGCCAGTTCATTCTGTAGTTCATGTAGAACACAGCCTGGGATGTTGTCTGGTCCCATGGATGCTGTGTTCTTGGCTTTGGAGAGTGTGTTTTTTACCTGTGCAGCCGTGATTACATGAACTTTGCATTTCTCTGGTATAGAGATGGGCCCTTTAGGGGGTGAGAGGGGGGTAAAGTTAGCACTGAACCTATCTGCCAGGATGTTGGCAATATCAGTTGGGTCTGTATATTTAGTGCCATTGTGCTGTAACTCAGAGCAGACCTGAGTGTTGCCACTGAGATTCTTGACATAGCTATAGAATGCTTTGTGGTTGTCTTTAGAATCAGTGGCAATTTTGTTTTCGTAACTAGCTTTGGAGGATTTTATCAGGGATCGCAGCTTCTTACTGAGGCTGACCAGGGAGCTCCTCCACTCATGGGATTTTAGTCTCTTTTGCAACAGTTTCTTTCTTCTGTTGTACAGTTTGTTTATGGCAGGGGACCACCAGATTGGCTTCCCTTTTTTGGAGGATAGCGTATTGGTTCTGTTTGGGATAGCACGATCCATGCACTTGTATAAGTGCTTATAGAGTGCAATTGTGTAGGATTCAGTAGTTGTAACTGTATTGTCCATCTGCATGGGTGTCATGAAGTTCACCACTTCTGTCTTAAGAAGCATGAAGTTGGCTTTGGAGAATTTTTTTACGGTGGTTTTGTAATGGGGGGTGGGGCAGGATGTGGATATCTAGGGTGATTAGCTTATGGTCGGACCGGTCACTCATGTTTAGAAACAACGAACACCAAAACCAAGTAAAAATATATGAAGAGGATCACCAAAGGAACACTGCAGCACTAAATCCAGAAAATTTATTGAAAAAAGTTAAGCACTTTCATCAAAATCAAAAGACTTCATCAGAACAAGAACAAACAGAAAATGCCATATTTAAATACCCTAACCCTTACAGCCACTGGTTGACAAAGCAAACATCATTTCCTGTAAAATAATTAAGCAGTTTAAAAAGACAGTAACACATAATCACAGTAACTGCCCACTACAACACACCAATTGCCACCTACCAATCACATAGACATTAATGTATTGTGTATTGAAGTATGATTTAAAACACTGATCTTGAATAAAATCACATAAAAAAAAGCTGATTTTAGTTTTAATACAGAACTAATGGATAACTTGCCATTGAGCCCAGGTGGTTGACATGCATTTAATTTAATCTGCCACTTGAGCTCTAAATATTCAATGAAGTCATCATCAGGCCCCCCTCGTGGACCCAGGTCTACTTGTTCAAGTACAAAACATGTTGGTAATGACTAGATCTTGGATATTGTTGCCTTTGGTGGGGTGTGGATAAGATGATCCAGGGCATTAGAGTTTATGAATTCCAGAAAGCGTTGAGCAAAGGAGTTGGTACATGAGTAGTTTTCCCAGTTAATGGTGGGGTAGTTGAAATCACCCATTATTAGGGTGTTTGGTTGAACTCTAATATTTTCCAGAACATCAAGAAAAGAGGAGTGGGAATCCTGGGGCATGGTGGGGGATCTGTAGCAAGCTACAATTTGGATTGCAGTTTTGCCCAGAGTTAGTTGCACTTGGATAACCTCAAATGCATTATGCTGAGCAACTAGCCTGGAGGTGTGGATATCCTTAATGAGTATGGACACACCTCTGCCTTTGTGTTCCGGTCCAGGTTACATGGCCGAAAAGTGTGGTATGAGTTATAGCCTGGTAGTGCAGGGGTGCTTTCTAGAGCCTTGAACCAGGTCTTAGTCACTGCACAGATATCGATGTTCTTCATTTTAAGGAGTGCCTTGAGTGAGTGCATTTTGAGATTTAGACTTCTAGCATTGAGTAGCATCACACTCAGTTTTTGCTTGCCTGTTCCTGTTACAGTGGTGAATTTGTCATTTGAACCTTGCCTAAAAAAGGCATGATAGGGGCGGCAAAAACCTTAGCCAGTATCTGGAATCCCAGGGGTAATGGGTGCAGGCCATCTCTGGCAAAGCATCATGGAGTGTCAACCATGTCATCCCAGGCAGACAGATACTGGATCCCTTTAGAATGACACCAAAAGCTTAGCCAATTGTTGAAGTCAATCATTTTGTCCTTGTACTGCGGTATCATTCTGGGTGATGGCAGAATGCTACTCAGGGCTAGGGTCATACCTGCCTGGGTTACAAGATTGGAGAGCTCTTCCATGTCTCTTTTCATGTAGTCCAGGGAGGTACATCTCAGGTTGTTCACACCAATATGGAGAATGACAGAGTCATATTTGTACTTGTGGAGTGACCTAAGTGTGTGGGTTATATGGCAGATCCTGGCACCCGACAGGCAGCTGACAGTAGCTTTCTCCTTGTTTAGCCTGGTGAGTGGAACATCAGTGTGCCTGACTATAGAGTCACCTATGACTAGTGTGGTGGGTACGTTGTTTTACCTTATTGGCTGTGGTTGAGTGGCACACTGAGTCTGCGGGCTATGTGTCATTTGAGTTGTGTTGGGGGTGGAGGTTGCTTTCATTTCTGCTTTAGAGGTCTCTGTTGCTTGAGCAGATTATTATTGAGAGCCTCCGTGAATGTTTTTGTGCTTCTGTGTGTGGATTTTGGTGGTGTAGATTTAGTGAGACTATGGGATGGGAGTGGTGTTATTAATATATTAATTACATCAGACAGCTGGAGAATGCCATGGAAATTTTGGGTGAAGTGCAGTACTGCAGAAACAGGGACAGATGTCAGCGTCTGTAACACACAAAATCCCAGACTGGAGTACAGGTAGGTGTGGTCTGGAGTCACTTTATAAGTACTGACAGTCCCACTTGGCATGCCCATACACTTAGTTAAAATGATCACAATCCTGTTTCCCCTTGATCAGAATGACCCGTCACCTACAGATATATACATACATACATACATACATAAAAGTATACATATCCGTCTGTCACTATCTCTTTCTCACATACATAGTATATGTATCTCTATCATCATCTTCTTCTTTCGGCTGTTCCCATTAGGGGTCGCCACAGCGGATCATCTGTTTCCATTTCTTCCTGTCCTCTGCATCTTGCTCTGTCACACCAACCACTTGCATGTCCTCTCTCACCACATAAACCTTATCATAGGCCTTCCTCTTTTCCTGTTACCTGGTAGCTTCATCCTTAGCATCTTTTTCCCAATATACTCAGCATCCCTCCTCAGCACATATACAGTACATGTATCTCTATGTAGTTTCAAATAGATATATACCTATGCTATATACATATATAAAAACATATATCTCAGTCTTTCCCCATATATCTACATAACACATATACATATCATACACATACACAACTACATTTATATATACATCCCTGTTATATACAGAAATATGCACGTGGATGTCTGTGTTGTCATACATACCTTAATATTGGTGAGTAAAACTGCTGTATTACACATCTACAAAGTTGCTCAAAGGATCCAAAATAAGGGCTCAACAGTACATAATGCACTTACCAACAGACCCCTGTGCCTGCTGGGTGTCACTACATAGAGAGCAACAGGTGAGCAGGTGGTGTAATGTATAATGTTGTCTATGCATGCATGGACAATTGTCCCTGCTCACAGGCTTGCCCATCCAAGTGCAAACAGCCACATATGGCCATACATTTTACTGTAGACACATATGATAATAACAGTTATCTCGCTGCTAGGATACTAGATACAGATAACAGTACAAAGCAATATCACTCTGCAGGCCACAGATGCTGTTCAACACAAGCCTAGTTTATGTAATCCACATGTAGTTTGCCTGCAATCACATATAAAACAGATATCAGCCATGGTGCATGAGAAAACGTACTGTGATTGATAGTGTGTAAGACTAGATAGGTAGGGGTTCTAATCTCACTACAGGTGTGTGTGTGTGTGTGTGTGTGTGTGTGTGTGTGTGTGTGTGTGTGTGTGTGTGTGTGTGTGTGTGTGTGTGTGTGTCTGTGTGTGTGTCTGTGTGTGTGTGTGTGTGTGTGTGTGTGTGTGTGTGTGTGTGTGTGTGTGTGTGTGTGTGTGTGTGTATCTCCTTTAAAACAAATGAGAAGCCCTCATTGGCTAACAAACTGAAATGGTTATGCAGATTTTGGCCCTGTAAGTTGCTGCCAGCTTCCAAAGTGCTCTCTTCTACAAGGCTTGATGATATCATCTACCTTAAGATTACCAGCTGCCATTGTAGCAGCTGACTTAAGCCGTGGCACATGCAGTAACTACTGTGATCTGTAGTGTATAAAACTAGATAGGTAGGGGTTCTAATCTCACTGCAGGCCACTTAGTGCATGCATATATGTCCATATGGCAATATGATCACCTCAGTAACTTATAAAGAGGTAGGGTTTTGCAGAATTTTAGTTGTAGCAGGTGACGTGGCCCTCCAAATGCCTGACTACAACTTGGCCTGCTAATGTCATCAAGCATAATATGTCCTAAACTGACAGTACTATCAGACATGAGGTGTGTTGCATGCATCACGTACTGTGATCTGTAGTGTGTACCATTACATAGGTAAGTGTTCTAATCTACATACAGCCAACATGCACTATGTGTGTGCTGTGCCATGTCCTATAAGCAGTAATTGGACATGGTGCTATCCTCAATGTAGCCATGTTTGTGTGTGTGGCTTTTAGAGCAATTTACATCAAGTTATGGTACCATAGGATGCTTTAACCTCACTAGCGTATTGGCCATGCGGCTATCACAATTGTACACAACTGTATACCCTTATTTACAAGATCAGCACATATTACCCCATTCCAAGAGGGACACAGGCAGATGCCCTGTGGTGAAATGACAGTCGCCCAGCCAGTCATACAGATGGCATGTGCTGAGGTAGACTGAGGAGCTCCTCTTGCCATTAGCAAGGGCTCTTTGCAAAGGTGGGTTAAAGTCTGCTAGACACATTTCTTCCACCAGCATGTATTATTAACGTCACATACTAGGTTAATGTCCTTACAGTGATTAATCTGTGTAGTATGCCACTTACAGATATGCAGCATTTACAATAAGGCACGGTCATACATTACCCCATATGCAACACAGAGATTACCTCTGAGTAGTCTATATGATACAGACTACAATGACACTCATTTCAGATGATCCCCACTGAACACATGATGAAGACATGAAGTTACCTTGTGAGGGACCATACTGTTGTATGCAAGTGCCAATACTGTTTGGAAGGGTCCATTACCAAATGGCCATTGCATTCAGATATTGGCATGCTGAGGGAAGAGTACATGGAAGTTATGAGTATGTCAATTACGGGTGATTATGCCCTCAGCTATGACACATGATTCCCATCATACCACTGGTGAGACATGGTGACCTGAGACACATTAAGTGTAAACCTGGGTGGCCAGCTCTCAGTGCCCAGTTCTTTCACCCCTGAGTATGTACATCACATGTTGCGACTGATGTCCTACTTACCAGGTACATAGGTCTTAGTGATGGAATTTATACTACATATATATTTGCATGCAGTTTATTGCCATTACTATGGCAACAGGCATTTGTTCATCAATACCCTCTTGTAGGATATTGACATAATTCACAGACTGCATGAATGCTCACACTTTGCTGGCATCAGGCAACATTGTTAGCTGTAGACAGTCAGTACTCGCTTGTATCATGGTTAAATGGATTCCAAGCAGTAGAAGACCCAGGACTGAGCCTTTGAACACTGCTATTTACAGATCAGCTATTGGAGGCAGATGTCCCTATGTTGAGTATGTGTGCCAGCAATGAGCCACTAAGTGACCCTACAATGATAGCAGCGTGGATGCCTAAGTGGGTGTTTTGTACATGATGCCTGAGTGGGGGAGGTAGTTAGATGGCTTGGCTCAGTCCAGGGAGTTGTATGCCCTGACGTCTCCTCACTCAGGTCCTTGGTAACTGCCTTGGAAATGTCCTCCATGTTTAACAGTCATGATCCCCCTGTCAGATATCCAAACTGTGTACAGTCAACTGTGTGTAGATCACATATATGTGAGCTGATCAGCTCCATGATGATTGCCCTATGGCCATACAGATATGGATACACAGGCTACAGTTCTGGTGGTCAGTGCATGCACCACCTCCGTGCAAGGGTATAACAGTTGGGATTGTCCAGTCAGCTGGGGTTTAGCCAGTGGTTTCAGTATGATTGCAAGGTGTTCCCAATGGTGTTAGTAATCCATGACATATCCCATGTAGGATGCATCCTGGGATGTTAGCATGTCGAATAGATGCTGTGTATCCTCCATAGAGAGGCCATTTATGACCTGCTCTGTAGATATGGAAGTTATGGGACTGGTTGTAGGAATGTCATGTGTCACATATGGTAGGGACAGGGGAGTAAAGTTGATGCAAAACATGTGGGACTACAGGTTAGCTATGGGTACAGACCCATTCTACCAGACAGGTCAGATGTGCCGTGAGGAGCCTGTGTTCCTCCTGTCAGGTGCAGCCAAGTTCATGCAGCTATAATGCTGCTGGCATAATGCATGGGTGTACAGCTCTGCATACATGTCATCCCATCAGAGGGGGGGAGGTGCAGTCAGGCTAAGTAAACCATCCCATAGGAGGTAATAAATGGCTTTGTTGAAATATGTCTGTATTGTCTGCAGGTGGGAATTACTGCTGGTAGTTTTAATGACACTGATCTGTGGTCAGATCCCACCATGGAGAACCTCACATTGGGGGGCTACAGTGGTTAACCATATTGGTAAACACATGTTACAATACATGGATTCCCTTTGGGGAGATGTCACGGCACTGCTCCAAAACATTGTAGTTAAGGACATAGACTAACCTTTGGGCAAGTGAGCTGCAGCACAACTATGTAACACAACTGGTGGTCACTTAATGCCACCCCACAACATGGTGTACTGATATATCTTGCTAGACACATGTACATACAAATACGCACAATGGGTGTCTGGATACAAGGAGCTGCTCCTGTACCTGGCTATTGCTTGCTTATGTGTCCTTCCAGTACTGAACAGTACCTGCAGTGTCTCCAGGAAATCACAGTGTTTCACTAAATCTGAATGTGTATCTATCCTTAATGAGTATGTATACACCACCTGCATTACCTTGAACACTGACATTTTGAGGTGTGAAGATGTGGATGGACATGTAGTCTGGTATGGCTGTGGTGTTGTCCACAGCCTTGAACCACATGTCCATGACTGCACACATTTGCATAATCCAGGATGGGGGCACATTCCTCAGAGTCGGTTTCAGTGTTGCCATGCCCATCGTGTAGCAGAATAACCATGATGTTGTATAAAGATGGCGTTCTCATTGCCAACTTTTCCCTGAACAGTGCATCTAAGTTTCATTGTGGGACTGTCTAGCCGTGGCCGTTACTACAAATCTCAGTGGTGAGAGATGAACACCATCACTAGTGAAGCATTGACGTCTGTTGAGCAAAGCATGCCAGGCAGATATGTAGTAGATCCCCTGACAATGACACCACATGCTAAGGCAATTATTGACTTCCATCAGTTTTCATGTGTATGGAGCCATAATCCCAGGAGAGTCTCAACTGCAGCCACAAGGTATACATATACCTGCGAGAGACACAGACTAGCTAAGCACAGTTATATGTCTGCATACAGGCCAGTGATGTATCTCCCTAGTCGTACACACCTTCATCAATGTATCTCACAATGTAATCACCTCTGACTAAGAGGTGTGATGCTATGTTTTGCCTCAGGTGTTTGACCATTGAGAGAGTGGTGCATGCAATATCATGTGTACTGTGCACTCCAGAGGCAGGATGTACACACAGACACACACACACACACACACACACACACACACACACACACACACACACACACACACACACACACACACACACACACACTATTTGAAATTTGATGTATACACAAACACACACCTGGGAAAGGCTGGCACAGGTTTACTAGCTATGCCCCCTTCTGCCCAGACCATAAGATAGTTATCACTGCCACCAGAACTCCTTATCAGCTACTTTAAGGCCCTTCCCAAAGGGTGACCAATCTTACTATGTAATGTTACTATTATCCAAATGGTAAGTGTGACCGAGGCCTAAACAGTGTCACTAAATACATATGCAAGTACGCTAAGAGCTTAAATATCTCTAAACAAACCAGTCACAATTAAAAGGTTTAAATATATTTAATAATAAATAATAAAAGAACAAGACAATATTCAATAACTCAGCACAGTGACTACAGAGTTCAGAATTACAGGAAATATTTTAAAACAACAATGCAGGACAGTCTCAAATAAATACAGAAAACATCTAAACTAATCTTTACTATATTCACATCTATATCTAAGAGATATCACTGTACCCTGGACTTACAGAGCAAGGCAAATGCAGATGAGAAGTTCTGAATGGATGTTTCTAGTTCCAAAGACAAATACAAAATGCCCAGTCTCTGAGAGTGTTCCCAAATTAATATCAAAACATTACTGCTGGGTTAAGCTGGATGACACCACTATTTGTCACCTGCCTTCAGTTCCCAGGCTAACAGATACCAACAGAATTTTTAGCATCTCTGTGTGAGAAGAACACATCTCTCAGATGTTTGCCTAGAACTGGAAGTCATAAAACAGTTAAACACCTTTACATTTTAAACCTAGTAATTATTTCTGTTTCAAGACAATAGAAAGAATCTCCTAGCTCTAGACATCCTGTCTCCTTGCTGCCTTGAAACTAACTTTTATAGCACATTGTAAAACACTTTTAACTTATTTTCTTGAAGTTTTGCAAGTTAATACTGTATGTTCCAACTTCTGCTACTAATATAGTTTATATATATTTCTGTTCTTTTCCAGTAGGGCATACTGTGGTTACATTCTTGAAGCTCAGTACAGAACATACAGTTCAACACACACTTGTGCACCAGTAGTTTAATATACACATAACATATAGTTCTCTTTACATTTGTAAGACAAGCATATAAATCATATTAATATTCACAAATGACATATGATTATTTACAAAATTCCAGGTAGCTGGGCTAGCAGCCTCACAGGCTTCATAGTACCATTTTGCGTGTGATGACAAAAAACATATAGGAGCATGGTGTCATATGTGAGAGTGATGTCAGTGATACCAGCATTAGTAGTTGGAGGTACCGGCAATTCTGTGGACTCCCCTGCTTTAAACAGTCTTCACAAGGTAATTGTGTCCTTCCAGTACACACCACTTAGGTAGTGTCCAGCTGCAGAATACCTGTGTAAAACCCCCACCTTACCTTCAAAGGGTACACATATTACACATCCCTAACATGTTTGTCTGCACTCTGTACACACACCGCTTGGATGACTCCCTTCGGGGAACATGCTGGAAGCAAGTGCAATACTTAGTTGCACAAAGGGCAACTAGCATGTAGGCCCAGGCAGTGTCCCCAGATCTCTGAGTCATGTGACATGAAATGCCATAAAAGGAGTTAGCATGGATACAAGCAGCAACATTGTCATACACCTACTGACACTGGACCACACACCATTTGACCAACTGGAAAGACCACAGAAATACCTCACAAAGAGAATCCATGGCCACCAACACCTGCCCTATATAGACAGGCTCAAATCACTATCACTCTATTCGGTATCATACAGATTCTTCAGAGGTGATCTGTGTTTCACCTACAAGGCACTCTCAGACCCTGGCCTAGTAGGGATACTCTATATCTTTAAGTCTAACTCCTCACACATTACCTGCTCAAAAGACCTGGATCTAATATGCAACATCAACAGAACCTGCTGGAAAGACAGGTTTGTCTCCAAGAGGCTACCCCGTCTCTGGAATAGACTTCCCATACACATCAAACAGAGTACCTTGCTGACCCTGTTCAACCTTGATGACTGGAGAGGAAACCAGAAATCTGTCCCAGGGGTTCCACCCATTTCCCTCACTGACAGGGATGACAGGTGCTGACTGAGGTTTCTTTTTGGGGATAAACTCTTAGCTAGGCTTGTAAGGGCCCCAAGGCCATTAGCATAGTAACCTCCTATGATACTATGATCAAGTCCAAATCATGCCTAGCAACTCTAACTGCTGGACCCCATTGACTGTTGCACTATGCAATAGATAATGGGAATATTACTCACGCTACCTACCATGGCCTGTCAAGGTGTTTGACAATATTAGGGCATTAGGCCTTGCTGGAAACTGTATAGGTTACCTACCAAGTGTTATGACAGCTGGTGGGTAGGCAAGAGTCTGACAGTCATAATCTGGGAAGATAGCATTGGGAGACAAAGGTGCAATGACACCAGTCACCAATGGATTTTCCCAGGCATCATTGATGGTGTACCCATTCTAGCCATTCCCTCTCTGCAGTCACAGCCACTATCCTCTGACTGGCTACATTAGCAGGTGATTGCATATCAAGAGTTGTCACTGAATCCCACACAGAACCAACTGTTTACCAGGATGGCCTGAGACACACATTCAGTTGTTGTCTGAGCCACTGACAAATACTAAATGCCAAAAACTGCACAATACTATTCTTTGGAAAGTTATCTACCCTTGGGAAATATAGTAGTGGCCACACACCACACACAGTTGAGCCATTACTCATGGATGTATGGACACAGGGAGAAATGTAGCCTTTGACATTCAGTGGCTGGTGATATGTGGTGATGAACTCAATGTTCTACATCATAAACAGGTCTATGATGTAACTCCCAGACTGTCATTGCCATACTGAAGGTGGCACTCATCACACCTATTATTGTGTACAATAGCACCCTTTCTGTGTCACTACACAGGCATATCTTACAACTGTAGCAGCCACACAGGTTCCATGGTACTGCAATACACATTGCAGGTAATATGTCCTATGGAGTTCATGTCAGGACCGTACATGTGTAGTCTGTCTCATAAATGCTTTGGAGGGGATGTGTATAGCTGCCATACAGGGAGGTGTCAGATCCCACTGTGTACCTCCAGCACATCCATGACAGGACTAACACATGTCTTACCTGACCTACACACCTACACCATCACTGTGGTATAAACAGTACATGTTGGAGAGACAGGTATGTCACACAGACAGTACACCCTATATGTAAAAGGCCCCTCCATGCATGTGAAGTGCAAATCTGCGGTGACACACATCATGTGCAGGTTACACCATGGGATGCAGAACATGGCAATCATAGCTGTTGTTGGATAAATGTCTGTACTGGACACAGGAAATATGAAGATGGGTCATCTCCCAGCATCACAGCTTGTGGATGTGTTACCCCAACATCCTGGTGACATTTATCAAAGGTATCAGACCTTTTCAGATATTAGGGATGCTTGAGTACGATGAATGAGGCCATTGTCCTTGTCAGTCTGTTACACACCTATGGACTTATGGAGCCATACACCTATAGTACTGTACCTTGCTGAGGATATAATTATTCTGTGCTGACAATCTATCCTGTGCTGTGATACATGTGGCTGTTTTGCTGCTGTGTGTCCATAGGTGTCTCCAACATCATCCTAAAACAGAAACATAAACAGGTCCATGATACACCTTTCATTGGGTAAGTACACAGCCATTACAACATCATACAACATAAGGTACTCGAAATTATGTGACTTACATAAGTGGCATGGCTAAACTATGCATTACACAAGTACATGTTAATTTATATAGTCACCCTGTGCTTCAGACACATACCTTCATTCCCCTGCATCAATGATAAGAATGACAGGCATGTGACACATGTATCATCACTTGCACAGGGTGTTGTGTGGGGGTGCAGGAGACCTAGGCTGACCCAAAAGGTTGACAGCATGTGTGTGAGTCAGGAAGGGAAGCAGGCAAAATGGAACATGGAACTGTGCTGTGTGTCTCTGTAGGTGGCCTGTATTTAACAGTGGTGTGTGAGTGTGTGCATGTTCGCAGTCAAGTTCAGCGCTCGCCCTACATGTGTGCATGTTGGACAGCTTTGAACCATGCATGGTAGAGCTGACAGTTCATCATCTCTGGTCCTGAACATGGTAAATGACTCTGGCAGGAGTTGCACTGGCACTGCCATGCTCAAGGTCAGAAGCGGTGCTAGTACCTGACAGTGACTGATGGGACCATGTCTTCCACAGGAACACCCAGGACCACAAGCCAATGGCTTACCATTTCTTGGTGTGGACAGCACATTCTCCTCTGTAGCACTGGATGTACTGCCATTATGGGAGCATGATTATGCACAGCCACGTGGACTCTCAGCAGATGGGGTTGCTGACCTATGTCCACAAGGCCGATGCTCAACTCCAACCACACGTTCCAGCACAGACACTGTCCGTTCCATGAAAAACACTGTCTCGGCCCACCTTCTGTCCACTGCATCAGTGAACCAATCCAGGGTGTCACCAATGTGATGGAAGTAGTCATGGATATCAGACTGTGCTGCATCCATAACCCTGACCATATGTCTGAAGTTCCTTTCAAAATATGCCTGTGCCTACATGACAGGGTGAAACATATGCTGAGTGAACAGGTGATGGAAGGACAGCAGGCCTCCTATGAGCACCTCTATCAATCTACCTGTGTGGAGCCTTTCCAGCTCTCTGGCTATGGCCACTGTCTACACTCACTGGAGCCATAGTTGCCACACTTTCCTGTTCAATGCCTCTACCCTCTGACTCTGTCCAATATCAGTGGCCTCTGGGGACTGGGTATGTGTAGGTATACTGATTGTGTGTGATGACAATGAGGGCAGACGAGTGATGTCAACCTCTGGGACATACGTAGCCCCTGAAACCCCAACCTGTGCCTCACTGTGTCCGCCATCATCATCAGAGTCTGAAAAGACACTGACATCAGGTTGTGTAGGGGACAGATACTAACCCCCCTGGTCACCTGTGATAATACCTACACTATTATGCTCTGCAGTGCTATGTGGCATTAAATGTATAGCTCTATACACTGTTGGCACTATTACAGACCTGTTGAAACCCCAACCTCATATAGTAGGACAAGAGGACATTACTATTCCCACTAACTGTAGTTATTTGAAAATTAATGCTCTTTACACAGCAATCTCATCTGCAGAAATGAGGTTCACTTTTGACATTTGTGAAGACTGTGTACAGTTTATGCATATTGCAATCTGCAATGTCCTGACAATACTGACATATCTATCAGTGTGGTGACACCTACAAGGCATACGTATGACTGTAACAGGTATACAGTCATAAAATATCTGTGCAGTTGGCAATCATGCTGACAGTACAGTACTCCAGGCAGCAGGCCTGGGATGACACTTTAGGGATTGCATTGCTGTAAGCCTACATCTATAACAAAACAGTGTTGTGCTTACCAGGAGTAGGACCACGGCCTTGTCCGATACCTGACAGACCTGTGAAAAGTAGAGGGAGAGGTAATGTCAGTACCATTGCATGTTGCACCACAACAAGGTAATATATCCATATATCTCACATTTTTTACAGTAGCTACTATGTTAATTATTATATCGGTCAATATTTGAGCAGGAGAGTCAAACTGCAGTTAAACCCTTCCCCCCACAAAGAATACAGACCTGATACCCACTTAAGAGCATGTACAGCCTGACACACTGAATGCTACAGTATTGCAATGGTGATCAAACTAAGCTTACCTGCATGCTCCTCTGCCATGGAAGCAGTGGCAGCCACATCCATGATGTACGGTGTGATGGATGCTCAGAAGCTGTCATATGTGCCTAGGTTCACCAGGAATTCCTCAGTGGCTGTGAGTGGTTTTTCTGCAGCAGGCCCTCCACCAGTGATGCCACGATCCATGGCTACATCTGCTGCTCTTCTGCATGCAACATTGATCATGTCCATTGTGGGGTGATGAACCTACTCATATGTCCTGCTCTGATGACCTGCAGCATTCACATCATGGACAAGGTCATCCCACAGTGCTCCCTGCTGTTCCCAGTTTTGCCTTCTCCTGGACAGCAGGAGTTCATGGTGTTGCCAGAGGCCTTCAAGTTTAATCTCATTCTCCGCATCCATGAAAGTTGCATGGCATCTTGGGTACATGTGTCCTGAAAGGCAACAGAATGGGAACATATACCAGGATCACATATGTGGAAGTACACTATGTAGAGATGCAGCAAGAGCAGAATGTCTGGCAGTATCCACTGCTTGATCACACATGTCATATTTCACAGTGTGCAAACATACTAAGTGTGTAGATACAACTAAGATACTAGTGATAGTCAGCTATTCCTATGCATGCCATGACAGCTACTGCTGTATGATCATGCACTTAACTCTGGCGTTGATTGTAGTGTGTTCCCTAGGGGCAAACCCATGATAATATGTCAAAACAACGGTGACAAACAAATAGCAGTGTGCTATTACAACCACTATAAAGGGACAGTCTCAGAAGACCAGTGTGCCACATTGACAAAAAGCATTCCACTCTTGATATATTGTACGTCCTCTATAGATGTAACAAATCTGGATATCAATGACATGTTGTTATCACAGTTCTAAGAAAGACTTAATGCTGTAACCCTTATTCCCTGTATGTATATTCACACATCTGCATCCTGTTGTAAACAAAAAGGTTACATACCTGCTGGAGTGCAAAACTCCTCTGTCGATATATGGTGATATTTAAGTTTTTGCAAATGTGTTTTCTGTGTGCTGAAAGTGTCATATAGAATGGTTTCTCATAGCCAGCATGTTTGCCTTTTAACACTCTTCTGATTAACAGGTGATTGCCTCTTAACCAATCTGTGGTTCTGAAATGCTAATTGCAGGCAACACAGCTGATTTGCACTATCATCAGCCAATGACATGCAACCACTGTACAAGATATAAGGCCTCCATGTAGATTACAAGCCCTTTCTGAGATGATGTGCTGGACATTACTTGGGTGAGGACACTACTTTATCACAGAAGGTAGGTCTGTAGAAGCTACTGTTACATAGAGACGTGTGTGGTACAGTCTGCAACTGCTGCTACAGGTAATAGGCCTAGGCAGAGAGTGTTTACACTTTGGAGGACAACAAACTGTAGATGTAACTGTGGTAGCTGTGTCAGCCTTGTAGTAGAGGTAGAGCTAGAGTGAGGGTAGCCATTCCACTCCAATTAAGGCATGTGTTTAAGATAATTATGTTAGGCAATGGTATCAAGAGAGTACTAGGCTGCATGTTTGTTGTGTCCTTGAGCAACATGGGGATAAATATAATATTATGTCCACCATTTTGGCAACTGTCAGGCCGGGTGTTACAGTCTGTTTTTATTTATTTTATTTATTTATTTTTGTTGACTGGGAGTGTCCGACTGGACGTAGGTCCATTTTCAGCAGAGGCCCAGGGAGAAAAGCTCCACAGTTAAAATAAACAGATAGTAGTTACATTGGATTACATAGCGATTAACAATTTACATAGCAATTACTTACAACATATTTACAGATGAAGAACATAGTACATCAGTAGACAACTAGAATCTTTATCTGTGAAGTACATAACAGACATTAACAAATGTTACAATAAGAAGCTCCTGCTGTATAATAAGTGCTAGGCTTATGAGCATCTGAGCTTGCTATAATCAAGGTAGTTAGTGGAGTGAAAAGAAAGGCAATGGTTGGATGGGGTGGGTGATATTAGAGTGGGAGTTGCAGGGGCATAGCCAGCATGTTTTTAGGTGCGCTTTTAGTAAAGTTTTGAAGTGGGCGCATGATGGTATGGAGGTAATTGTGGGTGGGAGGGAGTTCCATAATTTGGCTATGGTGCAAGAGAATAGTGCTTCACTAGCAGAGTTATTGGCTTTAGTGATCTGCAAGTGATTTTTGTTGCTGGATCTTAGTGGTCTGGTGGTGTGATAGGGTTGGAGTAGATTCAGGAGGGATGGGACATTTAGTGGATGATTTACTAGTTTGTGGGCGAGTGAGAGTTGATACCATTGAAGGAGGTGAGGGAGTTCAAGCCAGCCCAGTTCAGCAAGTGAGAGACAGTGGTGACTACAGTAGGATGCCCCTGTGGCAAATTTGGCAATTTTGTTGTAGCAGGTCTCTAGCTTGTTTAGATCGCATTGCCTTAGGATGGTATATATTGGAGAGGCATAAAGTAGGGTGGAGATAAGGTGGGAATTTGCTATTGCAATCTTTGCTGCTTTGGTGAGAAGTTGCTTATTTCTGTAGAACGCTCCTAGTTTTTTGTGGACTTTTTTTATGGTCATGGATATGTGAATGTCAAATTTTAGTTTATTGTCTATTTCCACTCCTAGCAATTTGGTGTGTTGAATTGAGTATATAGTGGTGCTGTCTTTTGCTGTGATGTTAAAGTGAGAGTTGTTTTGAGTATGTTTGGTGGGTTGGAAGATGAGAAGTTTAGTTTTGTTTGGGTTGAGTATTAATCGGGCATCGGATAACCAAGTTTCAACAGAGGAAAAAGCTTCCTGTGTGACTTTTTGCAGTTTGGGTAGGGACTGGGCTGAGCAGATGATGGTTGAGTCATCTGCATATTGTATGAGTGTGCCATGTTTGGTGGCAGAGGCTAGATTATTGGTGAAAACAGAGAAGAGTAGGGGATCAAGGATGGAACCTTGGGGAACCCCTATGGAGACAGGTAGTTGGGGAGATATGTCATTCTGCCATACAACAGATTGTTGGCAGTCAGACAGGTAACTCTGAAACCAGATGGTGATTGATTGTGAGAAGGATAGGTTACTGAGGACAGAGATAAGTTGTTTGCGTGGGACCATGTCAAATGCTTTAGATAGGTCTAGGAAAGTAGCAGAGGAGAGATAGCCATTGTTTTTATGCTGAAGGATAGTGTTAGTAAAGGAGAGTAAGGCAGTGGGGGTGCTATGGTTTGGTCGGAAACCATGCTGAGTATTGGAAAGGAGGTTGTTAGTAAGAAGGTAGTCTGAGACCTGAGAGTGTATGCATCTCTCTAGTATTTTGGAGAATGGAGAGAGAATAGCTATGGGGCGGTAATTGGTTAGTTCTGTGGAGGGTCCACCTTTGTGGAGGGGAATTATATGTGATACTTTCCACAGTGTGGGAACATAACTGTCTGTTACACATTTGGAACATGTATGCTGGCAGTCCTTGTTACAAGCAAGGGCTGCATATGTGTATGTTAGTTGTGCAGCTGTTCTAATCTGCACTGTGAGTTTGAAAAGATTGTGTACTGCACTCTGATAGTAGTGGGCCTCATTTGCATTACCTGAGTTAAAATTCTCTGTGAATGCATATTAATGCATGACATGACACTTTATGCACTTATAGTTTTGCTATAGGGATATGTGAAGTGTGTTCCCATCTGCAGCCCTGTGACTTCCATCAGTGACAAGCAGACATTTCATTAGCAATGCATTGTGTGGATAAAGAGTGCATGACTCAGTGATTAATTGGTGGTTTCACAATAATGTTATTTAAATGCTACACCAGTAGGAGTCGAAGCAGGAGAAAGGTGTTTATTTTGTACATGCTTATTATTTAAAATACATATATCAATATAGCTCCATTTAGCTAAGCTTAGCAAAGCTGCATGACATGGCGCATCGCACAGCATCATGCTAAAATACAGAAAGAAAAGAAAAATGAGGAGATAGGAAACTGGTGAAATGGGGTGCAAGCAGGGGGAAAAACATAGTGAAAGGCAGATAGGTATGAGCAGGAAGGGTCTAGAAAAGAACCATAGCTATCCATTTCTTGTACAGCAACAACTGTGCACTTTAATAGAACTTGTAGATGAGTTTGGATTCTGACCTCCAGAGAGAGAGAGGTGATGATAATATAATTGCATTGTTAAGCCAGTTGGACCAAATTATATGTGTCCAGTGGACACGTGTGAAATGGATAGCTATGTATGGAACAACATTTTTTTTGGTACAAGTCCTCATTTTTTTAAGGTGAGGGTGGAATGTTGGGGTAAGGACATAGGTACATGTGGAGGAGGTAAGCTGGGTAGGTAAGGAAGCTTTGCAGACAGACAAAACAGGGGTGGTGTGTGACACAAGAGGGGGGTAATCACCTTGGATGGGGAGGGTATTCTGGAAGCTCAGTCCCATGTGCCTCCACAGGCTAGCAACATGACTCACATCCCCACTCATGGGACTGTTGGCACTGCTCCATCACTGCCCTGAGGGTGGCAGTGGTGGAGGCTGGGCTCCAAGCTGAGCCTGCCCCACCAGGGTGGCCATCATGCTTTCCATCTGACACAGGCATCATCCAAACCCACGGTAGATGATCCTGCATACCAAACCCAGCAGTTCATCATGGGTAACAACTCCCCCTCCAGCACCACTCCCAGATGGGGCCCCATCTCACGGGGTGGTACTAACCAATGCCACAGGTAGTGCAAGGCCAACAGAAGGGGCACCACTAGTCTGGGTTTCAGATGTACTGGGACCCGGTCCCCCAGCCAAAGGAGGCAGGGTAGGTAGATCACACAGAACCAGCCGACCCTGATGCATTGTAATAAAGTAGTTATAACAATAAGTTAAAGTTAGTATTAACCAAACCAATGTTAGTATTAACAGAATGTCACATATTTATTAATCTGAACACATATTAAGGTATATTATGTGTAACACAACATTAAGTAAAATAACAGTAAGTATGTTAACAGCGAACCAGTATAAATTAAACCATAAGCCCAGAAAAACAGTTAGTGTGACAAAATATGTTAATATCAAATCATAATAAATAACAATAATAAATTAAAGAAGATAAGTGTGGGGAGAGAGAGAAAAACATACCATTAGTTACCTCGCAGATAATATTACTATACACAGTACAACTACAAACTTCTACAGGTGTGCAGTTTCAGTTGTGAGTACAGTGACTACAATTCTTCTATAGCTGAAGTAGCACATACATACCTCTCAAACTGTTAGCATGGGACAGTATGGGCCAAGCAGTAACAAATGCAAGTACACAACTACACAGAACAGTTTCACATAATGTGGACTTACATAACTACCAAGGTGTTATGTAAATGGACTTGAAAATATATAACATTCCAGATAATCATTTATGTGGTAATCTGGAACAGACAGACAGATTAGGCAGTTGTAATTACATTACAAAAAAATTGTGACAGTTGAGAAGCATGTTTGTGTACATTAAGTAAACTAGACAGGCGCCATGCCTTAGTTGGCAGGCATGGGAGTAGAACCCAATAGTTGTGACTGCAGGGGACATCTGAAAATATTGTAACAATTGACTTGAGCAACATAGAACATACATGTAATGACTACAGCCCTATTGCACATATTAAGACAGATTTATTTAGAAACCCACAATGCTGCTTAACAATTTATTGGTATTGCTGATAATTCTCTGTGAAACCTACACACACTATCTGCTCATAAAGTGGGTGACCTCAGCCATATACCATTTATTCCTGGAGTGGAAGAAAATGTGAGCACTATGTGACTGAAAATGCCCTGGGGACAACCTTGAACCATACTATTAGTTGAGAAAAGTATTTTACACGACATTCCTTTTGCATTGTAGCGCTATTACGGTTTTACTCTTGACTGCGGTGACAGTAAAATACATATGCAATGACTACAGCCCTATTGCACATATTAAGGCAAATTTATTTAGAAACCCGCAATGCTGCTTAACACTTTATTGGTATTGCTGATAATTCTCTGTGAAATCTACACACAGTATCTACTCATAAAGTGGGTGACCTCAGCCATATACCATTTATTCCTGGAGTGGAAGAAAATGTGAGCATTATGTGACTGAAATTGGCCTGGAGACAACCTTGAACCATACTATTAGTTGAGAAAAGCATTTTACACAATGTTCCTTTTGCATTGTAGAGCTATTACAGTTTTTCACTTGACTGCAGTGACAGTAGAACACACATGTAATGAATACAGCCATGCTGCAAATATTAAGACACATTTAATTAGGAAACCACAGTGCTGCTTAACACACTTTATTAGTATTGCTGATAATCATCTTGATTATTGCAATATAGTTGTTATTGCTCATTTATTGCACTACAGTTCTAATTGCCCATTTATTGCACTACATTTCTAATTCCCCATTTATTGCACTACAGTTTTTATTGTTTATTCTTCATTGTAGTACATGTTTTTTATTCTATATTGCTTTTTGCACTACAGGTAGCATAATATATCTGTACTTAACACGCTCACAGTACAACCTGGCCAGGTGCCCAGCATGGGACTGAATATTGCAAGTCCTCTCAGCTGCAGCTGTTGGGAGAGAAGCACACCATTATGCATACTAGTTTTGCACACATTCAGCTTGCATTTTGGTAAAACAGTGGAAAAATTACTTACACATTTGTGGCGCATGCCCAGCCTTAGCCTCTTGGACCCATGTGTCCAATGTTCCCCTCTTTCTCTGCTTCAGGTTGTCATAGGGATGATGACACTGCTCACCAGTGTGGGAGATACCAGAAGCACTGGTAAGAGCCCTGGCCAACCAATCCCAAACCTCAGCCTTACACTCTGAGCCCTGGTAACTGCCCTACAGCAGCCTAGGGCCATAATTCTGTATGAGGAGCCCAACAAAATCCTGGACTCCTGCACAACCCATCTCTGTGCAAGAAAGCATACACCCTCTCCAACACCATTTGGCATATCAGCAGATAAGCAAATTGTGCAGAATTCACACCTATTGGGCTTAATATAGGCTGTTTTCCTGCCCTTGCCCTTCATTTAGCAACATTCAAAAAAGTTCTGCAGTGCTTAGCATCACACAAACCAGCTAAGCAAAGCTGACCAACAAGAAAACTCACAGAACCATGGTTTTAATGAAGCTTAACAACGCGCAAATAATATTACCCATTAAAAATGTTTAAGCAGTGCTTGGCACTGCAAAGCTCTCCCAAATGTAAAAATACAGATTTTAATTTAAAAGACATTTTAAGTTGCATTCAACAAATTATATGTGTGCTAGGGACTCAAACCCAGGACCTACGAAACTTTAGACCATCACTTTACCCATTTAGCTACTTGGTAGAGTATATAAAGTAGTATACCTTCACATACACTACTAAGCAATCATGGCACTCCAAGCAAATGGGCTTAAACTGGCATAAACAAAAGCAGAAATGCATAATTAATTACATCTGGTTTCTATTTTTAGATGTCTGACAGGTCTCTGCTGTGTATGTGTAAGCACAGCTTGGCATTGCTGTGCTCTGTGCCATGCAGCACAAATATACATTAAAAAAAATAAATATTAAAAAAACCCGTCATCATAATTAATTACATCCAGTTTTTATTTTTAGATGTTTGGCAGGTGTCACCTGTCTGTGTATAAGCGCAGCTTGGCATTGCTGCATGCCGCACCACACCTCACAAATGTCCAGTACAAAAAAAAAATAAATAAAAAAACAAACACATAACACTTTATACATTTAATAAACAAACTATTAATGCACAGCACATTTCACCAGTAGCACGGAACATTACAGGGAGCCTCACCATGTACATAACATCTGATCAGCCTCTACATTTCTGCCTACATGGATTCAATATCTCTGTTACTATGCTCTCCCTTGGCACCATCATTAACATGCATAGCACGTTGCCAAGGGGGAACCATGGCTGTGTACATGGGTACATTTCATGTAGGTTCTACGCGGAGCCTATATGGAGTTTATTAAATCCTGGGGTTCATATTACTCTCACTACATTCACAATCTATTCTCCACTGATCAATGTTATTAAAGCTCCCCTCCCAGCTACCTCTCTGCTAGGAACAGAACTGAAATTCAACTTACCCTTCCTCCTCCTCTTTTGAAAACAATAGGGGTTCTTTATGGTTTACTTTCATATTGTCGATCACATATGATCGACTGGCCACATTGTCAAACTGTTTCCGCAAAACCAGAACCGTGAAACTTTTAAAAAGTTGAATAAATGTCGAATTTCGACATTTCCGGCCGCACCACACCTCCAAACCAGTGCTACCATGGGTCAAAAAGGGGGCGAGATTTTGCCATTCAGATATGTGGAATTTGACATTCAGGATGTTCACACTTCAGTATTCGTGGAAGTGGGGTCGACCATAGTGAGATCGGCATTATGAAGGTAAACCATTCTTTATTAAAATTCATAATTTACATTATATTCATCATATACAAATTATTTACAATTATG
Organism: Protopterus annectens; assembly: GCF_019279795.1. Lineage (NCBI taxonomy): Eukaryota > Metazoa > Chordata > Ceratodontiformes > Protopteridae > Protopterus > Protopterus annectens. The sequence continues at coordinate 1,571,334,298 of NC_056733.1, read as the reverse complement.
ACAAATATTTACACTTTCTAATTTGTTAATCTTTTAACACATTACCATTGTTTCATTTACCTTCTTAATTTCCCCCTCTTTTTCTCCACAACCAAAATTATATTTTTTCAAACTTTCTGACAATATCCATTTTCCATTATATTATAATATCTCATTTACCCTTTCATTCCAAATAATCAATATTATACAGAACATTTTTATCTAGATTTTTAGCATCACTTTCTTCATAATATCCATGTTCTATCATTTCTATATTTGTCTTTTATACTTTTCAAAATTTTTATACTTTGATTTTCATATATTTTTTGCCATAACTGTTTCACTCTTTCACACAAAAAAAAAAACATGTTCAGTCATCCTTACCTCATCACAATAATTACAAACTCTTTCTTTTATTTTTATATGGCATATCTTTCACATCGCCCTAACCTTGCATTTATAGCATTTATTTTTCTTTCCCCTAGATGTTTCCATGTAAAAACATAATAGTATTTGTTCATTATATTCACATGCTATTCCCTTCTATTTTCTTCTATATTACCTATATTCATTTTCCATAATAATATTTTATCTTGATATACTTTCATTTCAACACTTAAATATCTTTTCCCTCTTTTTAAATCATTAAGCTTTTCTCAACTTTCTTTATATTTTCCTTTCATTATCCTCGTTATCATTCTATTGTATGTTTCATTTAGCCATGTCACTAATTTGTATAACTGCAATGACATTGTATGCACAATAGAATTAATTCAACACAATCCTCCTCCGTCTTGTTTTTAACATAAAGTATCCCTCTTTTAACTAGATTAAAACTTGATCCCCATATAAATGAAAATGATAAAGACAATAATTCTTTCTCATATTCTATTGGAAGCATAAACACATTTGCTAAATATGCCATTTTACCTATATAACCAAATTGATTAAATATACTTTTTTCCTGAATGTCATTTTGTAAGTTTTCCAAAACATACATATGTTCCTTATTTTTTGAGTCATATTTTTCTACTGTATTATTCTCTGCTGTTCATTCATCTCTTCTCTATTAAACCAAATCCCTACTCTTTTCCCTAAAAACCTAATCCTATACTTTTTCCTTATTTATATTTAAACCAATAACCTTTAACTCCTGACTAAACTTTCTAATAGCTATTTTCATCCATTCTTCATTTTAGTAATTAATATGATATCCTTCACCTAAGAAAACATTACCAGCTTTTGAACTCTTTCTATTGTACAATATTATGCTACTCTCAGTGTAGAATTTATTTCATTAGCAACTGCATTCATAATTAATGCAAATAAAATACTACTTGCTGGACATCCTTATCTTATACTACTACATAATTTTGTATCTTCACTTAACCAACCATTTACCACTAATTTAACTTTATTCTTATTATACACTGAAGCAAATATACTAATTATTTTCTTACTTAAGTTATATTCTTTTAGAATCTCCCATAATGTTTCATGTCATATCTTATCAAATGCTCTACTCACATCTCCTGTCATGATTTTAAGTTCTGAATTTCTATTTATTGCACCATCTATGATTCATCTTATTATAATCAAAAGTTCCTGGCTTCCTTTTCCATTTGTCTCAAATACTGATTCATTCAATAACTTAATTACTTTGCTTTCTATTCTCTTCACTATTATTTTCATAAATTTATTATTTTCCCACATCATTCAATACTGTCTCCAATTTTTTATTTATGTTTTTTCTCCTTTTTTCATATAAATTTCATCATTCCAATACATATTTTTCATCATCAAACCCTTTCTCTAAACATCAATTTAACACTTCTAAGAAATATTTATTTTGCCACTCTAGCATATCTTTATACATAAAATATTAAATTTCATCCAAATATCTTTGTTTAATTAATATTTTTTTTATTTTTCCTGATTCATTTCATATATCTTTTTTCTCTTTCAAAAATATATCTCTATCTCTGATTATATCTTTAAATGCTTGATGACTGATGTCCTTATAATTGTGGTTTCCTGTGTTCTTTTTACCTTTTGCCATTCTAAACCCCCCATTTTATATTTTTCTTTCAAACTTATTTACCAACATGTCCAGTCTGTATAAAACATTGTTATATCTGTATGATCTCTCCATAACTGCATAATCATTTCTCTACCTTCTTCATTTAAATCAGTTGCATTTATTCTTTTAATTCCTCTATCTGTTTTTATGTATCCTTCTTTTTGTTGTATCTCTATCCAATTTGTTGCATGATCTGAAAACCCTGTCACCTTTATCCCTTTATATAATATTTTCAGACCTTTTCAAATTATAAAATAATTTCTGTTCTCAAGTTACCCCTTTTTGTATGTCTAATGTTCATTATCCCATACATGCAAATTTCCTCTTTTTAAGATTTCAAAAATTACCTTACTATCTGCCCTTTCTTTTCTACTTTTCTTAAGTCACAATTAAAATCTCCTACCAGTATAGTTTGCATATTGACACTAACATAATTGAGAATAATTTTAAATATCACCCATCTTTCTTTATGTGAAACATAAGTATACACTACTAGAATTCTATATACTTGTTTCTTCCATTACATGTATAATATTGTCATTCTACTTAATATCACTAGAGTACAATCCAATATTTCTATTTCTTTTGCTTAAAATTGCTATACCTGAACACATCTGTCCTTCTATATTCCAAGTAACCTCCCTCTCCCACAATTCATTTACTTGTCTTCTTTCTTCTTCTGTTAAAATGTTGGCATCTAATAATATTATAATATCCATACCAAGCGAAACACATTCTAATACACCTAGCCTTCTTTTCACATTTCTTGTACTGTTTACATTTATAGCTAATATTTTCACTTTTATACAAAATTATTTACCTTCATCATCCTTTTCCTTTTTATTCTCTCTCAAACCTATAGTCTTAAATTTACATTTTCTATCTTTCATTCTTTTCCCAGTAGGGTTCTTTTTGCTTTTAATCATCACTGAAATAATATCCTCCTTCTCTAGAATTGTTTCTTCCTCCTTTTCTTTGTCTCCCCTTTTATATTGCTCTTCTTTTCCTAATTCTTTGCCATCTACAATTATAGTTTCCTTCGTCTTTTCTTCTTGTCCCGCAAGTGCATTATGTTTTAAGACTTTTTTTGCACTTGCTCTTCTTTCCCTTCCTCTGTTTAATTCCATCTACTTCACAGTCCATCCATGAATGTTCCATTTTTTCACATTTTAGTTCACATCTTTTTGCTTCATGACCAGATTTAACCCAAATATAACACTTTTTCTTATCACAATTACTAATTACATGATAATTTTTATCACAAAAGAAACATGTTTTTGGTTGATCCCAATATTTCACAAACCCTCTGTTTCCATCATTGTTTATCATACTAGGTACATGTATTGTATTTTCATTTTTCATTTGTAAAACACCACATTTCCAACTCCAGCCCATAAACCTGTATTTTCAAATGCCTTTGAAATGTCCATGATATCTTTGCAACACAGCCTTTAAATAATCTCTCAGTGTCTCTTTTTCTACCTCAGTTTGAAATTGTACATACATTTTCTTTGTTTGCCTCTCTATTTAATGTTGCACAATATATATATTTCAAGGATTATCATTTTAATCTCATATTGTTCCAGGAATTTTTCTATATACTGTCCTGATTTTAAAAAATGTCGCACAATGAATCTTTATTAATGTGAATAAATGCTCTTACCTCTTTGGCTGTGATACCCAGTGGTGCAATAACATTGTCCCATATTTCATACCTATCAAGTTCCTTCTCCTTCTTACTGCTTATTCTTTTTCACATCTGTTTTCTTTTCTTCCCTTCTTTCTCCATCTCTTACAGTTTACAAGTACAACTACTTCCTTTCTCTTCTCATGTCTTCTTTCATTATTTCACCCCATGACACTACCTTCTCTCTTTCTGGCCCACTGTGTTCAATTAAATCTCTTAAATATTAATTTTATAACCCTCCTGACTGGAAGGTTAAGAATAAATTCTGGTTGTGCTTTGTCCTGTCCCTCAAAAAGCTTCTGATGAAACAGCACTTCAGTATCTTGTGAAGGCTCGAAAACCTTCACTTGTGATTACTCCTGCATTGCCACAGTCTCACCTAATTCCACCTTCCACTTCTCCAGATTTACCAATAAATCCTCTGACTGCAAAATCTCTTTTGAAGGCTCGACTGCCTTCATGTTCAAACCAAAATCATTTGCCTTACTCCCAATGACATATTCACCACTGCCATTGTTTCCATACATCTCTCTGTTTCTCTAAGCTGCCTCCATGTTCAGATTGGAAGCAGGAAGTACTATTTCACTCAGTGTTCCTGCTCATAATGAGCAGGGGCCCTTTATTTATATATAAAAATAACTATTTACAAAATATTTACATATTTACAAATATATACATATGTACAAATTTATAAATACAGAAAACTGTTTACACATATTCAGAATTTTCTTTACAACCACACTAAATGTTCATCCCTTATTAGCCCCTGCTTCTTTTTCCATAACCACCATTTGATTTTACTTAATATTGTTGCTAAAATCCATTTACCACTAAACATAATTTCATTTATTCTTTCATTCCGTATAATGCATATAGCTTACATTTTTTTAATCTCTTCTTTTAACATATTTTTTTACTTCTATTCTTATAATATCCACATTTAACCATATTCATGTTTATTTTATTCACTTCTTTTATATCTTTAAAAAATATTTGCATAGTTTTCCTATAACTTTTTACTCTTCAAAAACACGTTCCATGTTTTCTTCTTCTTATTTACAATGTAAACATATTCTATCACTTTTCTTTTTACATGACATATTTCCTTTTACTGGCAATTTATCTATTACCAGTCTCCACAAAAAAAAATCTTGACATTCTAATTTCTGATTACATCATTTGCTTCTTATATTTATAGCTTTATTTTTTTCATATGTTAGATTTTCTCATGGTTTTACATACTAATTTATTACATTCTTATACCATACATTTTTACCGTTTACTATATTATCAATTTTTATTTTCCAGAAAAATATTTTTTCTTGGTAATATTTTATTTCTTCATTTATACACTCTTTTTCTATTTTACTGTTTTTTACCATACCCCAGAATTTATCATACTTATATTTATACAGTTTTACTACTAATCTCTCATCTCTTTCATTTATCAACTTTAACACTTTATACAACTTTAATGAATCATAGTATACCACTGGGTTCATTAATCCTAAACTTCCTTCTTCATTTATATAATGAACTCCTCTTTTTTACTTGGTTTAATCTAGAACCCATATAAATGAAATGTATGTATGTATATATATATATATATATATATATATATATATATATATATATATATGCAATAATTTCTTTTCAAATACTGTTGGCAACATAAATATGCTTGCTACATAAGCTATTTTCCCCATCAGTACTGAATTTATCAAAGATGCCTTTTTTCTGAATGATAATTTATATATTCTCCAGAAAAGACATTTGTTTTATTTCTTCTATTTTTCCTATTGAATTCTACTTACATCTTTATTTCCAAATTTTATACCTAACACAGGAATTTCATTCATTGTAAAATATATACCCCAAATCTTTACTACATCACCTAAAATGTTTTACTTTCCTCTTTAATTAAAGCCATCCCTATCATCTTTAGACACTCATTTGTGCAAATTATTACTTCTTTTAGACAAATTTTGTTTTTAGCAATTATTACAGTTTCATCTGTGTATGTTAACAGAACAGGAATTCTTGACTCTTCAGTTGTTATATACCTTGCCTCCTTCATTTTGTATTGTATTTCACATGCTATCACATTCACAACCAATGCAGAGTATACATCTCATTGGACATCCCTTTCTTCCACCACTCTTCATACGTACTTCTTGGCTTAACCAGCCATTTACAAGTATTTTTATTTTATTATTACTATACTCTAACATACATAATCTCCTAATTTTCTTACTTATATTCTTTTATTACCAATAAGATTTCATGCCCAATTGTGTCAAATGCCTTATTAAAGTCTCCTATCATGATTTTCATTTCTTCTTTTCTGTTCATAATATCATCCACAATTTCTCTAACTATCATTACTAATTCTTGAAAACCCTTCCTCTTTACACTATATATGCTATCTTCCATATTTTCCATTTTAGTTTCAAATCTTTTTGTATTATTTTCATAAAAATTGTATAATCATTATTATTCAATACTACTGGTCTCCAGTTTTTTTTAATTATCTTCTATCTTCCTTCTTCCATATGAATGTAAGTATTCCACTACATAATTCTTAATACATAAAACCTTAATTTACAATCAAAATCTTTAAAAGTATTTTTTGCAGTCCCTTAAATTTTTATACATTTCATACCCTATTTCATCTGGGCCTGCAGCCAAATCTATATTACCTTATCCTAATACTTTATCTAGCTCATTTAAAGAAATCTCCTTTTCCAACTCTTTATTCTTTTTTCTGTTAACTTTACTTTCCATTTTTTTTCACTGCCTCCTTTTTTCTTTAAACATTTCTTGTGCATATTGCACTAGACTATTCATAATCTTTTCCTGGGTTCTTTCTATTTCTCCTTTTACATTTTTATTTCTGTTATTACACTACCAACTTCCTTTACTAATGTGCATAAGTTACCCAATATTTCTTCTCTTTTCCTTGTAAAAATATCTTTACTTACATAACAACTCTTGTATTTTTCTTGATTTCTTTAATATAATTATTTTTCTTTGTCAAAGTACTTTCTATCATTATGTTCTAAATCTTCCAATGCATCATTACATGCTCTTTTATATTTTTCTTTCTCTACTTTTCTCACATCATATTGCCACTGTAAAAATATTTTTTATATTTTTCCATAAATATCATAAAATATTCAGACCAATTTTTATAAAATGTTCTCATAGTAACATAACCGTTCCATAACTGTACTACTAATCTTTTTCCTTCCTTGTTCCATGCTTTCTCATTTATCCTATTTATACCTTTGCCTATTTTTAAGTATTTCTTCCCCTGGATTCATGAAGCTCCATGCAAGAATAAGGCTATTCTTGCACAAAGTGGTTTGTGTCTGTGTAGGATAGCAGCACGCCTTACATATGCATGAAGGCGCACTGCTATCTAAACTAAATGGACACGAACCAGGAGCGACCACAGGGGGGCATGTGTCAGCAGTGCCTGCACCTGAAACATGCCCCTTTTGCTCTGAAAGTGCCGTACAGCACTTCCTGACACAGATGAGTGTCACTCTATATAATATTAAAGCCTGGCTCTAACATTATATAGTAAACGAGTGTCTGCAGACACTGAAATGTAAATAGCTAATATTTCAGTGTCTGCGGACACTGAAAAAAAAATAAAAAACACAAAAACCTAGAAGGCAGCAGCCTTCAAGTGCACCCCCCCCCCAAATGTATGCACTTTTGCCCTACATGGATGGAAGCATTAGGGCAATATGAAAGGAATACAAAATAAAAGAGTGTAATAATATATTTTTCATGAAATAAATCTGAAGTTTAAGTGCCGCTCAGCTTATTTGCATGGCGTGCCACTATGCTTAGCCTGGCTGAAATCCTGAAAATGATAGACAAGAGCTACTGTGATAAAAAAAATCATAAAGCTGCTGTAGTGTTGTGGTACTGCCATGGTATAGCATGTAGAACATGCTCAGCTCAAATCCCACCTCTGCCAAATTATTTAATAAACTTTTAAGGAATTTGAATGACAGATCTCAGTCATATGGCTCACATATAGCACAGTAGGGGTGGGAATATGTAAAATATAAATGTAAAAAATAATTCATAAATTTAATGAAAAAAATAGATTTAAGCAATGCTTTGCTAATGTAAGCATTGCTTACATGCTGTCAGCTCTGCTTAGCTGGTGTAAGCATTGCTATGCGGATTTGCACTGAGCTAAGCTTAGTGCAGCATATTAAAACCAGTCAATCAAGAAAACATGCGGGAAAACTGCCCTATTTAAATCGCATATATGGGAATACAGCCATAACCATTTGGGATTGCACACAGCAGGACCAAAATGTCTGGCGTTGGTGAAGGTGTGTGCTTCTGAGGGCAATGTTGGGGCATCCAGGAGTCCAGGATCAAGGTTGGGCTCCTAGTTAAAAACCATGATGGCAGGCTGCTGCAGGGCCAGTACCAGGACTTACAGTAAAAAGTGGAGACCTGGGATCAGCTTGCACGTGATGTCACCAGTGCCACTGGCATACCCCAGACTGGAGATCAGGTACGTCATCACCATAATGACCTGAAGTGGAGCAGGGATACACTCTTGGACCAGTGGATCCAGAAGCCGGAACGCAGGATGTCCCACCTGTCTGTAAGTATTCAGTCTTATGTATCTCTAAGTATGGAAAAAGTTCAACTTGTGACTGTGCAGGTGTGATTAATGTGTGGTGCTTCCCCATACAGCTGCTGTGGAGAGGTCCCAGAATGTTGAGGCTCATGCCCAGTGACTGGCAGTTGCATCAGCAGTATGGTGAGTACAGAATACCCCCTACTATTAGCAGTAAGAAATCAAAATTATAGCAATGGTAGTACTGCCTGTATATATGATTGTGCTGTAAAAGTCAGAAATAAATGCCTGTGTCAGGCTGCCAGGGTTACAACGGAGTATTCCCAGCTACTGTGTAATACAGATATCAGTAGCAAACAAGGTACAATATGCAGGAAAGGAATATTAGAATATGTATGAGTGTGTCTGAGTGAATCTGCCAAAAAGTGCCATGTCAGGGCTACTGTAACAGTTAGACATGAAAAGCATTCCCCTGTGTAGATCATGCAGGAATAGTAATTGTGACTTTATGAGTCATACACAGATATGTATGTCAAAACTAATAAAGGTGATCCCAAACACTGGTGAGTGTCATCACACTTGTATGTGATAAACAGAAATGTGCATGTCCTGCAGAATGCATTAACTGAGGTGAACTGATTTAGCACTGCTTGTCTGCATACTTTAGAATGGACATGTCAAATTACTGGCAAAAAGCAACAGTATATATTCCCATCAGAATGTGTTTTACTTGTTTGTCTGCCAGCATTGTCCTGTGTTAACCTTTCAATTTCAGCTGTATGTTGCTGTGAATGTACTGAAAAATGTATAAGGCTGACAGGTACAGACTTAAAACCTACAATGTGTACTCAGGAATCTAAACTGCAGTATGTAGTTGTAAAACAGTCAAATGTGCAATCCAGCTACTGTGCACCTTTCACAAACAGTGACACCAATGTCTGTTGTGTATGCATAATATGTACTGAAAATGGGAAACAAATAATGCAACATACCATAATAAAAGTACTGTGCACAAAAATATTTACTAGATAGAAATGTCACAAGCAATACACAACACCTCCACAGTAGTTCAGTCTGATAAGGACTAGGCCTGTAGTTCAATTTTGCACACACAGCATGGTTCAAATCCAGGGATGACCAATAACATCTCAGTCTGGTTCTACAGTTGTAAACTGCAATCTGAATAGACAAAAATGTACTACAACACATTCATTTTCCATACAGGGCATACAGGTAAAGAAATCTGAATAGAAATACTAGTATGATGTGTATAACTATGAAAGGTGCACAATTGCTGTGTTGATCAGCCCCAGTCCTACAAATAGATGCAACCTAGACATCCACACTCTGCAGTCTGGCCCAGACAAGCCTCTCAAGTGTCACACTGTCATGGATAGTTTCCCCAGTTACCAAGAAATCTGTACACAGAGAATGTCACAGTAGATGTATATGAAAGGCACAACACACTCCAGGACCTGAAACTAATATGTGAATCTAAAATATGTGTAGAAATAGCAATGTAATGTGCACAGAGTTCATCTGCACAGGCCCACAGGTAAAGAAATTGGTATAGAAACAGGTCTGATATGTATAACTAAAATAAGGGTACAATTGCTCTGTTGATATATACAGCTGTTGGTGTGATGTAGCAGCCCCATGGCACAGGTAGAGTGTAAGTGTGGTCAGAATTTAGAGTAGTGAATAGTAGTGTACTGACAAATACACTTGATAGCAGTTGTCAATTGAATCTGTTCCCTCCCCCCACCACTCAACTGATCCAACCATCACACTGAAACCAACATGGGTATGTTCCTAAACAAACCTCTACTGTTGAGACCATTGTTACGTTTGGTTCATCATTGCTTAAACTGTGTACATACTAATATTCCCTGTTGAATAATCATCTTATTGCCTGCCTGACATACCACTAACTGGCATGCTGTTGCAACCCTGAATGCCATTCCATATATGCATGGGTTCTGTTTGCTATGGCACTGTTATAATTGCACTGTTTTGGGTAAATGGGAATATCCATGCATGCTATTTTGACTAATGTTGTAATGTGTTGTGCAAGATTAACCAATATTCAATTTTAATTTTCACACCACAGCACATATGGAAAGGCAGATCCCAGTGGATCCACCTCTCCTACCCCACCTGGCCAAGGTACTGGGTGACAGCACGTCTGGGACCCAATCCAGACCTCCCTCATCTACTGGTTCTGCACCATCCTCGGGTGGAACCGCTGCAGGGGATGGGGCTTACCCCCCTGCAAGTGGGTGCGGTGAGACGTTGTCACTCAGGACGAGGTCTGTGGCATGGTGCGCAGTGTCCTCCAGATGGAGCTGGATGACCACCTGCTCCAGGTGGAGGGCAGGCTGTTGCAGTTAGAAGGGCAGGCAGCCCCTCCAGCCCACACCAGAGCACAGCCACCTTTGGGGCTGTGAAGGAGTAGTGGTGACTGCCATCGGGTGGGGACATCAGTGAGACTACTACCATCTGGGGAGCTCATGAGCCTCAGATTCCAAACCACCCTCCCCATGAAGGTGTTTACCCCCCATGTGTCATACACCAACCCTGTCTGCTGTCTTCTCTGTCTTGTCTGTCTGCAAATGCAACCTCTCCTACCAAACATCCCTCACCACACTTACCAATAATCCTTCCTTAACACCCCACTTTCAACTTAAAAATAAAAAAGGGCATCTGTCCCACAAAAACATCACATCCCATACATAGCTCTGCATTTTGCACAGAGACATGGACCCAGCACACAATCTAACCCTACCAATCATCAGTAGTGTATGATGCCCACACACCTCCCTGTAGGGTATGAGGTTCCAAATTCTAAAATGCCCACATTGAAAGAAGCTGTTGCTGCCAAAGAAATGCAGAGCTATGGTCCTTTCCTGCACCCGTCCTGCACATCCCTACTTGTTTCGTCTCTTGTTTGTCCCCCTGCTTGTCCCAATTTCACCACTTTCATATCTCCCTTGTTTCTTTTCTTTATTTGAAATTAGCTCGGGTTTAAGCAGCCATAAGCGGCGTAAGCTAAGCTAAGCTCACATAAACATCGCTTAGCTCGACGCAAACCCATGCAAACCCCACTTACAACTGCTTTAAAGTGCCATAATCACTCTGTCTCCAACAGCCCCTGTTCTGCCCAGCAACAAAATAAGCAGCCCTTGCAAGTCTCAAACCCAGGACCCTGCACACTATAGCCAAAGTGATTTACCACTAAGCCCTTTCAGATGTAAATAAATCTTATGTTTTCCCAAACATATTATCGACCACAGTCATGCAACAGTAGGGGAAATGTATTTATATATGTAGATGTATGTATGTGTGTGTGTGTGTGTGTGTGTGTGTGTGTGTGTGTGTATGTGTATATATATATATATATATATATATATATATATATATATATATATATATATATATATATATATATATATATATATAAACACAACAAATAACTATATGACCAAAGGCACTGTTAATGGGGGTGAAGGGGCCCAAAATAAGTACCTCTTATAATTACTGATATCATCCCTCCTCCACAGCTGAACAGATCTGCCTTGCAACACAATAACCAACACTTGCAAGTCTCATACTCAGGACTCTACATAATATAGCCACAACAAGTTAACAGTAATCCATCTCAGCTGTACAATGTCAGGATGATATCAATAGCATATCACACAGAAAAGTATCTCTACCATAGGGAATGTACAATGTGGAAGCAGTAAACATGCCAATGATACATACACACACACACACACACACACACACACACACACACACACACACACACACACATATATATATATATATATATATATATACACACACACACATATATATAAATTACCACTTATAGATATGCATAAAAAGATATATATTTACAGGGTGCATAGCACATCAAACAGCCAGTATTCCTATAGTTGCCACCTTTTAAAATGGCCAGTGTTTGATTTTTTCATACAAAAGACAATTATTGCATGAAACATATACCCA
>NC_056733.1:1571311923-1571316923 GCF_019279795.1 Protopterus annectens | reverse complement strand
CACTCTTCATGAGTATGCATCTTCCAGCAAGTACAGGTCCTCAATGTCACACCAAGAAATGGTCTGCTGTCCAAGACGTATGTCCATTACATTTGCCCACTCACCTGCAACAGAGGCAGCCGTGGCTTGCACACATCTTACAAGCCATGGAATGGATCCCATACCCAACAGGTAGTACACAGGAGTGGGAAATGTAGCCTTACCTCGTCATTGCATATACCATGGCAAACAGTGCAGACAGTCATGTATGCGATGAGAATGTATGGAACAACATTAATGTAGAAAATAAACAGATGCCCATCCAAGACAGATGATGACACATATTGCAAACTGGTCATGGAGGCTGCCTAGTAACATGCCGCAACACTGAAGTAGTTGCAGGAATGTCTAGTAAGTACTGGCTGTGCAGTACCTGTGTTGACAATCGCCTGAACTCTGCATAAGTGTGGCCCATGGGTTAGGGTAATCAGATGGGACAGTTGTTCCACAGGAAACATCAGCCAGGACTCTCTACAGGTAGCATATGCATAACATCAAAAGTCCCCCAAAGGCATGTGTTGCAATGTAATGGTGTACCAAGCCCAAGTTCAAAACCTACAGACAGTATCAATTAAGATACATGTGCTACACAAGCAACATCTCACTCCACCTCAGGTCCACCATCCCCATCTGTACCTTGCTTGTGCCAGTGTACACCTGTACATGTGTGCCATTCATTAGCAGGAACTAGGCCAGTACACATGGTGTTCTGAATTTGGGACACTGCAAAATGACACTCATGTGTAGCTCATAGTTGTCAAGCATCTGCAAAAAGGCTGAGGACGGGGAGGGGTGCCATCTTGAAACACAACAGTGAACTGAAGCAGACATCCAAAGCTCGCTAAGAATGGCTGTATCTGCACACAGTCAAGGTCATGAATTGTGGCAAACATAACCCTGAATCTATAGCAATAGTGAGGGCACTGTGTGACCTCCAAGGGTTGTGCACATGAGTTGACCTTGCAATCTTGCAGAGTTGGGGGACATTTGTAGGGCAGAGTGACAAAATACTGGCAAGTGCAGATGGACCATGCTAGTATACCCCTTCCAGGAATAGTGACTGTTGTAGTACACTTAACAGTTGGTGCAACAAACCATCATGTTAAGGGTGTGCACACTTATGCACCCACAGATTGTATGCATCTCAATCAGCATTTGCACAACTAACACATATGTTTGATACTGCATGTGATTGCACAGGTCATATGTCACATATCAGGCTCATGTAATGTTAACATATGCAGTATTGTGGTCCCATGGCATATCAGGGAAGAGGGTGCCATGGCAATAAGGGTAGCCAGAGTAAGGTTTGAATGTTGTCAGTGTAATTGTATTTTATTGGTCATACATGCACTGCTGATGAGATCTGCAAATCAGACATCAGGCATTCACTACTGACATCTGTCCACATATCATCCCAGGTATATGTTGGGCAAAAACATAGGGGCTGTGAGCAGCAGAGCAAACATAACTGACACAAATAAACACATTCAGTAATGGCATGTACACCTGTGAGGTATGGTGCACAGTACATGACAGGGTGCTGAACAGGTGCACAGCAATACTGTGTACATGGGTGCAGTGTGTTCCAGGAGAAAGGGCATCATCTACTAACACAACCCATGCATCACATAGATGTATGATGTAGGTAACTGGGATTGACTATAGCTTCAGTGCATGGTGTTGAGTGCCATATGTCATGCATGTTGACAGATGGGTAATGAGAGGTCTGTGTGTAATATCTTTGTGCAACCTCATCTGTAGGTGTGTGTGTGTATGTGTGTGTACAGTTAAGCAATGACATGCAGGTCTTAAAGTGTGCTTCTTCTTTTCCCCCTCACAGGTGGCAAGGTGGTCAGGGTTCCTCCTGCAGGCAAACTGATGTTAGTGTCCATACAGACACTGACAATGATGATAGGTGTGTTGAGGCACAAGCAGGGTTGTCAGGGGCTGAAGCTGTGCCATTGTTTGACATCCCCCTGTTATCCACCCCATCCCCGCACACAGTCACATTACCTATACATACCCCATCACCAGTGGCCATAGATGAGGGACAGTTGGTGGGTGGTTGCATGGGACAGGACAGTGTGGTGTCTATGGCATGTGTATCTGGACACAGCAGACATAGCCGGATGCCCGGTGAGGTAACTCACAGGCAGATGTACAGAAATGCTCATAGGAGGGCTGCTGGTCATCATGCCCCTGGCAGAAGTGTCATATCTGGTGTCACCAGACACATGTTTCAGGTCATCATGGAGGTGCAGGCATGTATGGAACGGTATACCAGACAGGGTCTGAAGCTGCAGAGGGCTACTCATTCTGCTGTTATTGACAACATCCGTGATCATGCAGGTGCCCACCATTATTTTGCAGAGGTACTGGATAGACAGTTGGGAGAGATGGTGGGAATCCTTGACTGTGGAATGTCTGTGCTTGAGCATATGATGGGAGTAGTGTGACAAGTCATGTGGATGTAGGCCAGCAACACCAACAGGTGGAGGTTGATGTGGACATGCAAGAAGTCAGAGCTGCTCCCGTAGTGGCAGTACCAGCCTCAGCACTGAGGGGGGGGGTGCTGTCCACACCACAACATAGCAGGCCATGTGCACATGGCCCTGGCTGGTCCCAGGATCCAGCGGACATATGTCATCATCAGGGAACAGTACCATATCGTGGCTTGTACCTGGTGGTGCCCGTGGAATCCCTGGCATGCACATTTCTCATGTCCATGGCTGGAGATGGTGAACTGCACACCCTGCCAGGTACAGTCTGCAGCTGTCCAACAAACCCCTGTATAGGGCAGCCACATGGCAGAATTGTGTGCATGCATACACACACACATCACCAACACAGCTAGGGCAACCCCATACTTACACACACCACATCACAACAGCCCAATTAATAATTAAACCCCTAACACACACACATGATGTCAAACGAATGGCTCAGCATAGGTCTCTGGCAATCCCACAACACACCCTGTACATATGATGATACTTGTGCCACATCCCTGTCATCCATAACATCGATGCAGGGACAGGCTAATATTTAGTTCTGATGCACAGGGTGACTGTACTATGGTGTACCAATGTAATGCTGTGTAACATGTTTTCAGCACTAAAGTTTAATGCTTACATGTCAGGATGTGTGGCTGTCCAGCCATGATGCATTATAGCTGTTATTAACAATGAGTGATTGTGGTCTCCATAATGTATTCTGTTTGTGTTGTAGGTGTCTATGTGTCAGCAGGATGTTAGTCTGCTGTTGTTTCCTACAAGGGGTATGGCGCTGTGGTGACACCTTGACTGTGCCATATCCTGGGTACAGCTGAACACAAGTCACAGGTCTGTATAACAGTTACTGCATGTGCCACATGCCTGATACGTCTGAGGGGTGTATACAGGTGACTGCATAGTGGCTGATGTCAGCAGCCCTTCTACAGTGAACAATTGTAAGTGTACTGGGTGGTATACACCACATGTTTGTGTATAACACACATACATAGGCTTTGGTGTTGATGCAATACATGTGGAATACTGTACACATGGATGTATGTACTTTTGCAAGGAACCCATTTTAGCGTATGTAATTCCACCAAGACAAAATAGGCACAACATCACATTGGGAAATAATCAGTCTGCTAGTTTAATGTCATTGACGATGGTACTGGTAGGGTATATGTCCCATTCCCCAATGTAGTGCAATCCTCAACTTGGTAAACACAGGTGTGCTGGTGTGGGTGGCACAGCCCTACCCTTTGGAGGGTGTGGGGTGGTGTAGAACTGCAGATAGTGTGGCTGATAACTACTTAACCTGTTAACATGAACTGTACAGTATTAAAGCCAACTAAGCGGGGAATACACTCAACAATAACAGCAATGATCGTCGCTATGTCCACAAGATCCACACCCAGCTATATATATCAACCCCAGTATCACTGTACACATATATAGTGGGGAAGAGGGCATTTATATATCTACTACTAGTTTTGATGGAATGAATTTCCACAAGATGATACCTGTGAAATTTTAGCATTTGCCAGTCAGTTCTTGGACAGATGACCTCCTGGGGCATGTATATTCTGCAAACTGAAGTAGATCCCTTCACATACACACACACTCTTACTTGGCAACAGTGGGACTAGAACACCTACCTTAATTGCACACACCACACAGCTTTTAGTATGAGGTGTGTTCCAGATTACATGTTAAGTGAAGAACATCACCAGGCCTTGTACAGTATTGCAATAGGGGATATACTGGTTGTTTATGAACAATACATAGTGTGACATGCTGTCATATACACATTGACAAACACATACCAGTCATACACACATCTGAAAGACCTGGGTTTATCACTGCTAACTACCTTGTCAGTGTGTCTATTCTGTTACAGATAAGTTGCACACAACACATGCATCATTGGGCTGGATAGTGTAATCAGTTACCTGTATGGTTGATGGTGACAGTGGTCCCCATACAATGGACCTTGGGACATGTACTGGGGGAACCATGGTATAAAGACAGTATACCCAGCAGCTACACCACACACTGGATATTGTACTCACTGAAACCCATGATAATACTCTGACACACCCACCATCACACATTGACCAGGACTGCAATACAACCCCTTGTCTATCTCAAGAGTGCTACTACAGGGATATGCATCTAATGCACATGCCATAGGGATAGTAGGGTGATGCTTTGTCATGGCTCTCCTATGGTCAGCAGCATCACTACCCCTTATACTGTGTGGCAAGGTGTATTGTATTAGGAGTATGTGGCCTCAGAATGCTGTATCCTACAAATATACACACTTGCACACATACACACACTTGCCAGAACATAGAGGGTAACCCATGCCTATCTACCCATTTGTACAACAGTGTTGTCCTGGTACTGCAAGCTCCAGGTAGTCCATAGGATGAAGAGTGTAACAAGGTACATGTAATGTCCATT
>NC_056733.1:1571181923-1571306923 GCF_019279795.1 Protopterus annectens | reverse complement strand
TGTTTGTGTATGAGACGTGGGTGTAGAGTGTTCTCTGAGTAATACAAGGATTGCCTGTATTGTTCACCAATCCATAATGTCACATGTAGGTCTGTGGATTGTCTACACCAGCTTCTTTGCTGTTTGACATCTGTTGTCCTTGTAAGGTGGACATTGTGACATATAGTAGGTCCTCAATATAATAATTCAGTAAAACCCACCCCACAATGAATCCTGTCATTACCCAATCACAGCAACCTCCACACAGGATTCTGATGACACACACATACACACACACACACACACACACACACACACACACACACACACACACACACACACTTGTCAGTACTGAGATTCAAACCCCTACCTAGTTATGTATTGCTACTACAGTGTACTGCATTTATCACACATGCCACAGAGCTTATTAGATAGATGTTGTCCCAAGGTACTTCTAAGGTGAGGAACACCACCAGCCCTTGTAAATACTGGCATTGGGTGATTTAGTGGGTGAGAGATCCCAAAAATAATTTTACCCTAATCACACATCTACATTTGCAAGGGTTGAAGTTCTAACCTCTATCTAACAACCTTTACAGACCATTATGTTACACATTTACCACATGCACCACTGACCTGACATGGTATAGTCTTCGCAACAGATACTTGTAATGTAGATGATATCTGCAGGACTGCTAAAGTCAGGCTCTGAGATGTGTACTGACTGTAAATAGGGACAAAATCATTGAGGTGCACACACAAACACTTGCCACAGATGAGATTCAAACCCATAGCTGTGTAGTTACTGCTACTACATTTTTCCGCATTTATGTCATGCGCCACAGAGCTTATAGGGCTAGCCCTTCTCCAAATGTATATTTCAAGGTAGATGACATCAGCAGGCTTGTTAAAGTAGGGCAATGGAAGGTGTAGTGACTGTGAATGGCCTCAAAAGCATTACTCTCTACACACACACATGCACACACACAAAGAGTTTCACAGTTGCCATGTCTGGGATTAGAACTCCTACCTAACTAGTACATCACACTATAGCATTACACAGTTATCGCACATGCCATGGAGCTTATAGGGCTAGCCCTTATCCAAAGGTGTATTTCAAGGTGAATAACATCAGCAGCCTTGCTAAAGTAGGGCAATGGGAGGTGTAGTGTCTATGAATGGCCTCAAAATCATTGATCCTTACACACACAAACAGAGTTTCACAGGTGCCATGTCTGAGGTTGGAACTCCTACCTAACTAGTACATCACACTATAGCATTATGCAGTTATTGCATGCGCCACAGAGCTTACAGGGCTGAATCTTCTCCAAGGAGGTATTTCAAGGTGACTGACATCAGCAGGCTTGCTAAAGTAGGGCAATGGAAGGTGTAGTGACTGTGAATGGCCTTAAAAGCATTGATTCCTACACACACACAAACACACACAGAGTTTCACAGTGGCCATGTCTGGGATTAGAACTCCTACCTAACTAGAACATCACACTACAGCATTATGCAGTTATTGCGCACGCCACAGAGCTTATAGGGATGCTCCTTCTCCAAAGGGGTATTTCAAGGTGACTGACATCAGCAGGCTAAATAAACTAGGGAAATGGGGAGTGCAGTGTGTGTGAATGGGCCATAAACCATTCCTCTGGAAACACACACAAAACACTCAGTCACACACAACTTTACATTTGAGAGGACTGTGTATATAACTGCTAGATGAATAATGGCTTGTACTGTCATGTTACACAGTTATGACAAGCACCACATACACTATAGTGCTGAGGGCTACCAGAAGCAAATGTCTACAGTGACAGACATTGGCACATCATGTGATATTGGCCAATTTGATGTGTGGAGGGTGGGACAGGCCTCATAATGGGAAGCTGTTTGTCACTGTCTGTCTCTTTCTTCCCCACATCTCTGTTTGTATATGTTTGACCTATTATAGTGTGTTGTCCTTGGATATATGTGTGCATCCCTATCCGATGTGTGTGCAAAGCATGACTGGTGTGCAATGTGGATTATGTGCACAGACATCTGCGACTGAAAGATATGTATAGTTCACTGTTGTCTCCAGACATGGGCTTCATTTCTGTAAGTGTTAGAGCATGCCCAGTATGACCCTTCTGCATTTTGTTGTCAGACATGGGCTTTGTTTCTCTACGAGTGAGAGCATGCCCAATATGACTTTCTGTATTGAATGTGTGAATCCATTCCAGGTAAGTTGTACTCCAGTGCAGGCATTTGTGTTCTACACCTACAGCTAGCAACCTGTTTCTGCAGGATATCTGTAGATAGGTTGAAATATGGAGTCACAATGGGCAAAGGATAGTGGGATACTGTAACTGATTGTGTCTGTGCTGCTTCTGCTACATGGTTTTGCTGTTAGCAGAGATATTCAGACATATGTACTGTTTTACACTGTGATGTATTATGTCATCAACTACTGAAAGATATACGTATTTGCTCGCAGTAATTTCCTGGGGAATACAAGATGAATGAAGTTGTGTCTAGTATTATGGTCTGCAGCCTACATATTCTTGCACAATCATGCCATTCTGGAGGGGGAGCTACAGACACTTGCTGATGGGTCTGTGTAAATGGTCCAGCACCTTGGTACTGTGGTGGCTGAGGATCCCATGCTTGTACATCTATCGACATGACAGAATGGCCATATCCTGCTGTGCCCATACCTCTCAGCTGTACAGATTCACACAGGTTACCCAGAGGCAGGGCTCATATAGCTGGTCATTTCCCCTTCACATTGTGGTTTACAAGCAGGTTTGTAACCACCCATTCCTGGGTTTGCAGGCAGGGATAGTATGGGCACACACCAGAGTTTCAGACTTCACACACTCCGTGGCGTCCATGCTTCTTCCCCCCCTCTGTTATTCTATCCTCTTCCTAACATTATGCAAGTGATATCTGATAACTATCCCTATAGTTATCACTTCATCCCAGCAGTATTTAGGGGTTGGTCCACAGCTCATGCAGTAGGACATGGTGGACATGCTACTGGGATTTGTCGACATGGCCTTGCATTTGTGTTCTGTGGACTGTGTTATGTCATTATTTAGAACTCTATGAGATAACATACATTAGCAGTATGGGTGAGACACAGGCCTTTGACAGAGGACTGTAGGGCATTTGGTAGTGATGCAGGCCATCTGTAGCAGGCCAGTGCATTCTGTCACTCCTACAGTCCCAGGCTGCAAGCCACTGTATTCCCCTTCGGTGACAGGGTAGGTGTGCAAGGTGTTAATGGCAATAGTTTCTGTCTTTATTAATCCATTGGTGTGGGTGCTGGCAGGGTGCTGCTTACAGCTAGGAACACACCTGCATGGGACACCTCTTCAGCATGCTGCATTCTGTGGGTATTCCCATACAGAAGTGGGGGTCATATTGTACTCATTCCCAACAGCAGGGATATGACCGGTGATGAACTTGTGGCTGATGGTGGGGTAAGCTGAGTGCATGTGTGCTGTGGAAGCTATTTGCAGCTGACTCACAGATATACGTGGGGCATTCCCCTTATGCTGGCTTGTACTGGGACATCAGCAGTTTCTCAGTACTTCATAACTGTGCCTTTTGTGGTCTGCCAGTGTTTGGCCAGACTACATCAGCATTCCATACTACACAGACAACTAATGTGGTGCTAACCTATATGTACAATTCCAAAGGTGTGTCCATTTGACAGTAACAATTTATACACTCTCTGTCTAGGGTACTTCCACCTGTGTACTGTGTGTATGTCTGAGCCCACATTCATGCCATGTCCATCTTTCAGATGGTGACAGATATTACATCCAAACAATTAGTATGTATTACTTCTGGATTGGGTCTTGCTGGGATGCATTGTGTTTGGCACTGCAGTTGTTAGAACTTGACCCTGTCATCAACATTACTGGCCATAGGCCACTGGGACACAACCCTCCATGCCTACATGCTGACCACTTTCACACAATATACAACACACAACAACCTAACACACAGAGCTCTGCATATTGTACACATGCAACAATCTATCCTGCTAATTTGGCCAGCTGAGGTAATCTGTGCTCTACTGTTATTATACCCACACTTACATGTTACTACATTTCTACATAGGATTGTGGGGGGGGCACACCTGACAACTATAAACATTTGCTATGACTGTACTGGTATTTCAGGTACTCTGTTGGCTTCCATTTCATTCTGTATTCTGACCTATCATGCAGACTAGAGGCATATCAGTGTAATACAGACCTTAGGTTTTATTGACCTACATTTCAGTTTCAGACTTCTTACCCTTCAGAGCTAACATCCAGCTGCCTGACCTGTTGTAGTCTGTCTGTGTAGGTCTGGAGGAGGGCTGTTCTCCATTGCCATCAATCAGAGGCCTTAGCACAGCCTTTCTTTGTGGTCATCTACACCTGTCCTGCTGGCTGAGACTGTTGTTGAGTAAGTGAGCTTCACTGACATGCATGCGTGTATCCTATAGACACACATTTGGCCCACCACATGTCCTGCAGTGGGATTTGTCACCTTGTCTAGTACTGCCTACTATGTTGATACCAGTATTTGTTATGGATTTCATGCTGCCCATATAGCTGTCTACTATCTGCTGCCATCCCATTCAGCCACCCAGTTCCCTTACATGCTCACATCTGTACCATAGATATAAGTAGCAGAACATACTACACCATTCAGCAATTGATAGTGAGAGTTTCTTACCTTGTGGCTGTCCCAGTATTGAGGATGGTGCTGGAGGGCTGTCTATGTCAGATGCACATAGTACACTCTCTATACATGGTTAAGCACAGGTAGTGTCATGTTTGGCATCCCTTTTACTGTATGTGCAAGTCAGAGAGAGGTGTCATTTCCTGGGTTCCTACCATGTCAGTGTATGTGCTATGCATTGCCTCTTTGCCAAAGCCTGGGTATACTGGGCATATCTACTTCTGTCTACAGGGCAGGCTCAGGTTGTTCCTCCTCCAAGTCACTCTGTGCCTGTGCTGGCCTTGGCAATGGTGGGGGGCTGTGTGGCCCTGCCCCATGCTGTTCCTGCTGCAGCTGTTTCCATGGGATCATATTGTGTAGCATGGCACATACAATGACAATTTGGGTACATGTAGCTGGAGAGTACTGCAAGGCTTCACCGGATATGTCCAGGCACCAGAACCGTGACTTGACCATCCCAAACACATGCTCTATTATGATTCTGGTTTGTGTGTGTGCCTCATTATGGAGTTCTTGTTCAGGTGTGTGTGCATTTCTGATGGGTGTCATCAGCTACGGCTCCAGTGCATAACCAGCATCCCCTACTAGGTGGCCATATGGGATGTCCCAATTGGCAAATTTCTGGTACAGCTGCGTCATATGCCAGATGTGGGAGTCGTGATAGCTTCCAGGGCTGCCACCACACACATTCATTATAATGCCCTGGGCATATTGTGTAGCGTGGCACATACAATGACAATTTGGGTACATGTAGCTGGAGAGTACTGCAAGGCTTCACCGGATATGTCCAGGCACCAGAACCGTGACTTGACCATCCCAAACACATGCTCTATTATGATTCTGGTTTGTGCGTGTGCCTCATTATGGAGTTCTTGTTCGGGTGTGTGTACATTTCTGATGGATGTCATCAGCTACGGCTCCAGTGCATAACCAGCATCCCCTACTAGGTGGCCATATGGGATGTCCCAATTGGCAAATTTCTGGTACAGCTGCATCATATGCCAGATGTGGGAGTCGTGATAGCTTCCAGGGCTGCCACCACACACATTCATTATAATGCCCTGGGCATCGCACATGACCTGGCAGTTGATGGACGGGAAGCCCTTGCTCACCAGGTGGTGCTTTGATGTGTATGTGCGTGCAGTCTATAGCACTCACTACCTCAGGGTGTTCTGCTATTTGGTGGAAGAGATGCATATTGCTGGTCAACGCTTCATGGGTGTTGTGGCAATATATGTGCTCACCGGCATGTGCTGACATGGCATCCAGGAACTGGTGGAGTACCCTGGATGCTGATGCCTGTGGGATCCCCATGATATCCCGAGTTGGCCTTTAGAAGGTACCTGTGGCTGTGTTGGTTCTGTGTGTGAGGCATGGTCAGCACAGCTCAACAATTTGCTGTAGGAGGTCCCTGTCCACCCTATAGCACCCACTATCTCCAGCTCATGTAGCCCCTGGTAGGTTAGCTTGGGTCTTTACACTCTTGTCCTCTTGTCCTTCTCCTCACTGTGGGTTGGTCACCAACATTCTCATCCTCACCACTCTCAGCCTCTTCCATATATTGATTTATGAGAGCAAAAGCAGCCCCTATCATTTTGTTGCTTTTGTAGGTAAAATGTCCCTGTTTGTGTACACCAGTGGTGTAGAGTTTGTGGCTAAAAACAGTGGGAAAGGTGTTTACATAGTTTATAGTAATGTGCTGACTGGGCTGGGCTGCTGCCTGTGTAATTGGCTGGTTCTGATACATTTCACCTGCCAGGTATGCTAGTTCTCCTTGATTACCTTCCTATTGCTGTTTTCTCTTCCCATTGCCTTCCTGTTTAAGCCCCGAAGCGTACCATGCAAACCCAGTGCTCAGATGTGAATGGAGCTGCTATTTCCTGTTTTTTTTTTGGTTTAAAACATGGTGAGCACAGCCTTTTTAGGCAATGTAAATACTGCTAGGCATCCTCAGACACACCCCATTCCTTAGCTGTGCTTAGCAAACATGGGCCACAGAGCTCCAATAAGCTTACAGCATGCATGACACACCCCCTTTATGAAGTCATCTAACTCTTAGGCTTACACCATGGTATTACTGCACCTACACAGTTGGGTGCAAGCTAGCACTGAGGGAAAATCTATTATGGCAAAATTATGATTTTGGTTTAAAAGCTTATTTCCAGCTTTTTTAATTATTTTCGGGCCAATCCTGTTTGCACACTGCTGCCCTGTGCTTAAATGGCCGAAATCGGCCAACAAAAAAAAAAAGTTAATTTTTATATTTTGAAATTAATTTTCATGCCTATGGCCATATATTTGGCTTTGGCATGCCTAACCCTTCTAATACATGCATCTGTATGAGCTGTCATGCCTCCATTTTGTATTTTGCAGAAATGTATTCAGCTACTGGCTGAATACATTTCTGCAGTCTACACTATTCCTGCACGGACACTTGCCTGCTTCCTGGATCGCTAATTCACCTCATTTGCATGGTTTTTACCAGCAAATGAGGCAATTAGCATACAGGGGCTGTGTCCATGTATGAATAGTGCAGAAGCGCTCATGCACATCCCGGAAGCTTATTCCTGGATTGCACGTCAGCCATATTGTCTGCAGCAGCTCTTTCACTATTCCTGCACACCGTGTAGAGCTTGCTGAATCCTAGGGCTTGTTTTCTTTTATCTCTCGCCATATTGCATGATGATCAGAAAATCCTGTTTCAACTATCTTCCCTTCTCCTATAACTAAACCTTCTGATACTATAAAATAATCTATTTCAGTTCTATGCATATCCCTTTTAGTAAGTCCATGAATTTTTGCATCAAAATTTTAACTTACCACATCTTATAACTTCTAACATTTTTCTTATATCATTTCCTTTCTTTTTACACTTGCCTCTTAAATCACAAATAGTATCCTGTTATTATAACATTCATATTTATCACTACATTGTCTAAATTCTGATGAAATAAACTTTCCATGTCTTTACAATTAATATAAGCATATAATGTTATAATTGTATATACTCGTTTCCATTTTAAATCTATAATGGTTAACCTTCCCATTTTTGCTAAAATTACATCTAATAGCTTTGTTATATTTCTACAAAACACAGCTATTCCAGAACATCTCTCATTTCACAAATTCCAGATCTTTCCTCCCCATAGATCCTCATTTGTAATCTTTCTTCATTTGTTAAAACGCTTGTGCCTTCTAATATAATTACATCTACATCACATGTATTGTACCACTCCAAAATTCCTATTCTTTTTACTATATTCTTAATACTATTCACATTTACAGAAAGTACTCTAAAATTTTCAATTTCCCTTTTCCTTAGATTCATGGTTTCATAAACTCATTGCTAATTAATAGGCCATTCTAAGCCTAACCAATTTCTTTCTCAAAGATGAGACTCAAACACTGCACCTTGTGTCTGTGAGTCAAACATCTTAACCATTATACCAAGCCTCAATATTTAGCTGTATATATTCTTTTTCAACCATTTCCTTTCTTTTTTCTTTTGTACTTATTCCTTTAAAATTTCATTTTCTGTTTTTATCCTTTTACCAGTAGAATTCTTTTTTTCCCTTTACTACCTTCCAGTTTATGCCTTCTTTATCACCTTTTTCACAACCTTCTTCTATGTCTTGTTTATTATTTTTTCTCATCTAATTTTTCTTATACTTCTACTACTTCTAAAATTAATTTTCTTTGTTCAGTTCCTTCTCTTTCTTTTTCCTTATTGTTATTTTCATTTTTGCAATCCATGCAATCCATCCATAAATGTCCAATTTCATTACATTTATAACATTTCAATTCCCCTTTTGTCGTAAACTTTTGCAATGTCCAGTACTTCTTTACATAAAGCTTTCAAATGTCCTTTCAAAGTCTGTATTTCTACATCTGTTTTTAAATTGTATGTGAAATCTTCTTTTTTGGTTCACTGCAAAATGTTTTTATCACATAAATATTCCATGGATTTCAGTCTTTCTTTTTTCATATTCTCCAAGAAAATTTTCCATAGAAAAAACAGTCTCAAATATAATGTCACAAATTTTCTCTTTGTTAATCAGAATAAATGTTCTTACCTCATCAGCTTTTACACCCAAAGGAGCTATTAAATTGTCCCACACTTCATACCTGTCCATTTGTTTGTCTTCTTTACTTTGAATCCTTACCACATACTTCTGTTTTTGATTTCCTTCTGCTTTTTTTTCTGCTACTCCACTTTTGCCTTCTTTTTCTTTCTCTGCATATGTTTTCTTTTCCATCTCACCACTATTCTTCAGGATTATCTCTGCATCCTCCTTTTGTATTTTTTCCATAATGTCACCACATAAAACATCTCAATCATTTTCTGGTTCATTCTGTACCACTGTTTCTTTAAGTAAATCATCCCATAAACTCCCGACTGCAAGGTTGTAATTATACATCCATCATTTGCTGACTCATCTCGATCAAACTGGTTTTGTTGAAACATATCTTTAGAATCCTGCACACATTCTCCGATCTTGATATTTGTTTTCTCCTTTATTTCCACCACTACTCCATCATCTCCTTCTCTCTCCATCTGGCTATCTGTTTCTCTGGGCTGCCACTGCGACTAGAATGAAAACAGGAAGTGCTCCTCCAAAATGGTTCCCACTCACAACAATGAAGAGTAGTTTTTTTTTAAATTGATATATACATTACATATTATTTACATATTTACATCTATATATATCTATTTAGAAATCTCCATATATTATAAACTTCAATTTAAGCATTCCCCATCCTTTTATCCACAACCAAACACATTATTTTCTACAGAATCTTTGTCAAAGTCAATTTTCCATTGCATTTAATTTCATTTAGTCTCTTGTTCCATATAGTCCATGAAACATAAAATATTACTCTGTCCATTTTCTTCACTTCTTCCTGTTTTCATTCAATATAATAACCATATTCTATTATGTCCATAGTTATTTGCTCAAATTTTAACAAACATTTCACCCTATTATGTATGCATATTTCTTACCACAAATGATTAACTCTTTCACATTTCAAAAACATATGCTCAGTAGTCTCAAACCTCCATATTTATTACATATTCTATCTTGCTTTTTCTTGTATGGCATATTTGCCTTAACCAGCAATTTTCTAATAGACAATCTCATAAAAAATCATTACATTCTTTAATCTTTTTATAGTTATTATATGCCATCATTATGGCTTTTTCTTATCTATTTCTAAATCTTTCCATGGATCAATGCAATAAAATGGTTACATAATATTTAAGTACCATTCCTTTCTATTTTTTTCACACATATTCTTTTTTTTTTATTTTCCATAACACAATTTTGTTATGGTACTCTTTCGTTTCTTCATTCACAACACTTTTACTTCATTTTTTTAACTTCCATTCCTTTCCGCGATTCTTTGTATTTATAATATAGTATCATTTCTATCAAGTTTTTATTTTCCTTCATAATTCCTTTTAATATCTTACATGAAATTAAAGATCCTGCATGTACTATTGGGTTTATTAAACCCAAACCTCCTTGCTCTTCTTTCCTATACAGAATCCCTCTTTGACTAAATTCAGTCTAGACCCCCATATAAAAGAGAATACAATCATCATTAATTCCTTTTCATACTTAATAGGAATCATAGATGTTAGCAACAAAAGCATTTTTCCTATTACCATGGTGCTCAACAAGTGTGCTTTTTTTCTATATGAAAATCTATGATTTCCAAAAAATACTTATATAATTAATTCTTTGAGTATAGTATCCCATTGTTGTTGCCTGTATTCATTCCTTCTAAATATTATTCCTAATATATCTATATATTTTCATTGAACGCAACACTACCTATCATACCTTCAAAACCAAATCCTTTACTTTTTTCCTTAACCAATTTTTTTAATTTATACTTAATTTTTCATTTACTTTTTCCATCCATACTTTATTTTTAGCAATTAATACAATATTATCCACATAATTATACATTACTGGCAATTGTACTTCCTTCATCATTTTGTATCCACCACTACTTGACATTTTATTAATTTCCTTCAATATTACATTCATAACTAATGAGAAAATTACACTACTAGCTGTGTAGCCCTGCTTTATTCCACAGTCTATTTTTATTTCTTCCCCAATCCAGCCATTTGCATTTAGTTTCACATAGTTCCTTTCATAAACAGATGTTATTACTTGTAATTTTTTTGCTTACATTATATGCCTGCAAAATTCCCCATAATGATTTATATTGAATATTATCATAAGCTTTACTTATATCCCTTATCTGAACCTTTGCTTCTACATTTTTATTTATAATATTATCAATTATGTATCTTATTATCCATAATAACTCTTGACTTCATTTTCTTCCAAATACATTTTGGTCAAATATTCTATCCATTTTTTCTGTAACCTTTTTGTTATTATTCTCATAAAAATGTATAATCTGTATTATTTAACGTTATAGGTCTCTAATTTTTTATCTCCTCTTTAGTTCCTTTTTAAATATACATTTTATAACTCCTGTACATATCTCGTTCTCTTTAATTCCAGTTTCTAACCATTCCTTCATAACTTCTATAAACATTTTTTGCCACTCTTTCATTTCTTTATACATACCATTTTCAATTCCGTCTAGTCCTGTTGCAGAATTCATGTTAATATCTTTTAGGATTTCATTCAATTCTTTCATGGTTATTTTTTTGTTCTAAATACTCATTATCTTCCTTATTTAATATTTCACCTTTATAAATTTGTTCTATGTTTTCTTCTTTCTTAACAAATAATTCCAATACATATTCTTTAATTCTTTTGTATATTCCTTCTTGCAGTATTATTTACTTACCTTTTTATTTTTTAATTCTCTTATTTTCCTTCTTTTACTATTTTACTCAAATATGGTGCTATCTCTTCTTTCTTTACTTGTAAACAATATTTTTGCTTATATAACAAGTTGTTAATTTTAATTTGATTAATTTTATATATTTCTCTTTCTTTTCATAGAAGGAATTTTTTTTCTCTAATAAGTCTCTAAATGTTTCTTGACTTAATATCTTATATCTCACTTTTTCTTTTCTTCTTTCCTTCCTTATACATTCTAAAAATTATTTTTTATATTTCACTTTAAAATTAAGCCACTAAACTGTCCAGTTCTCATAAACCTCCCTCAGTCATGTGATTTTTCCATAATTCCACAAGTTCTTTTTTTCTCTTCTAAATCTAATTCATTTTCATTAATTCTCTTTATTCCTTTTCCTATTCTTATATCTTCTTCTTTTGGTTGCTCCCATTAGGGGTCACCACACCGAATCAACTGTTTCCATTTCTTCTTGTCCTCTGCATCTTGCTCTGTCACACCAACCACCTGCATGTCCTCTCTCACCACATCCATAAACCTTATCTTAGGCCTTTCTCTTTTCCTGTTAACTGGCAGCTTCATCTGTAGCATCTTTTTCCCAATATACTCTGCATCTCTCCTCAGCACATGTCCAAACCAATGTAATCTTGCCTCTCTGGCTTTGTCTCCAAACCTTCCAACCTGGGCTGACCCTCTAATATACTTATTCCTAATCCTGTCTATCTTCGTCACACCCAGTGCAAATCTTAACATCTTCAACTCTGCCATGTCAAGCTCTGACTCCTGCCTTTTTGTCAATGCCACTGTCTCCAACCCATATAGCATAGCTGGTCTCACTACCCTCTTGTAGACCTTCCCTTTCACTCTTACTGGTACTCGTTTGTCACAAATCACTCCTGACACTCTTCTCCATCCACTCCATCCTGCCTGTACTCTCTTCTTCACCTCTCTTCCACACTCACCATTACTCTGAACTGTTGATCCCAAGTATTTAAACTCATCCACCTTTGCCACCTCTACTCCATGCATCCTCACCATTCCTCTATCCTTCCTCTCATTCACACATATATTCTGTCTTAGTCCTGCTGACCTTCATTCCTCTTCTCTCTAGAGCATATCTCCACCTCTCCAGGGTCTCCTCCACCTGTTCCCTACTCTCACTACAGATCACAATGTCATCTGCAAACATCATAGTCCACGGGGACTCCTGTTTGATCTCATCTGTCAACCTGTCCATCACCATTGCAAATAAGAAAGGGCTCAGAGCTGATCCTTGATGTAATCCCACCTCCACCTTAAATGCATCCATCACTCCCACTGCATACCTCCCTGTTGTCACACTACCCTCGTACATATCCTGTACCACTCTTATATATTTCTCTGACCCTCCCAACTGCCTCATACAATACCACAACTCCTCTCTAGGCACCCTGTCATATGCTTTCTTTAAATCCACAAAGACACAATGCAACTCCTTCTGACCTTCTCTGTACTTCTCCAGCAACACTCTCAGAGCAAACATCGCATCTGTAGTGCTCTTTCCTGGCATGAAACCATACTGGTGATCACTAATCATCACTTCCCTTCTTAACCTAGCATCCACTACTCTTTCCCATAACTTCATGCTGTGACTGATCAATTTAATCCCTCTGTAGTTACTACAGCTCTGCACATCACCCTTATTCTTAATAATCGGTACCAAAAACACTTTTTCTCCATTCCTCAGGCATCCTCTCACTTTCCAAGATTTCATTAAATGATCTAGTTAAAAACTCCACTGCCATTTCACCTAAACACCTCCATGCTTCCACATGTATGTCATCTGGACCAACAGCCTTTCCATTCTTCATTCTCTTCATAGCTATCCTTACTTCCTCCTTGCTAATCCACTGCAATTCATGATTCACTATCCGCACCTCATCCAACCTTCTCCCCCTCTCATTCTCTTCATTCATCAGCCCCTCAAAGTACTCTTTTCATCTGCTCAACACACTCTCCTTGCTTGTGAGTACATTTCCCTCATTATCCTTTATCACCCTTACCTGCTGCACATCTTTACTAGCTCGGTCCCTCTGTCTAGCCAGTCAATACAGGTCCTTTTCTCCCTCCTTAGTGTCCAACCTTTCATATAACTTTTCATACGCCTTATCCTCAGTCTTCGCCACATCTCTCTTTGCCATGCACCTCATCTCCTTATACTCTTGTCTACTTTCTTCATCTCTCTGACAATCCCACTTCTTTTTTGCCAACCTCTTTCTCTGTATACTCTCCTGTACTTCTTCATTCCACCACCAGGTCTCCTTGTCCTCCTTCCTCTTTCCAGATGTCACACCAAGCACCATTCTTCATTTTCCTGTACTTTAACCCATACTGCCACATGATCTGAAAATCCAGCATAATTCTTTTTTTATAACTTTTAAACTATTAGATATTAAAAATAATCAATTTCTGTCCTAATTTCATTCCTTTCATAGTTCCATCGGTTATTCTCCCATACACTTAACTTTCCACTTCTCATAATTTCTTTAGCCATTTTAACATCACAATTGCTGTTATTTTTCCTTTAAGTACAATTAAAATCACCCACTACTATAATGTTTATATTTACACAAACATATTCAAGAATGTTTTTAAACATCATTTTTCTCAATCAGCTTCTTCCTCACTTGTCTCTTCTGTTTCTTTTTCCTTGTTTATTTTCTTTAACTTCATGTATAACCTCTTTATCAGTCACATCTTTTTGTACATTTTCTTGTATAACACATTCTTCTCTTTCTCCTGTATAACTTCATTTTCATTTCCTTGCACATTCATTTCACATTCTAGCCATGAATGACCAGTATTGCCACATTTTTTGTACTTTAAATCACATTTTTTGCATTATACCCTGTTGTAACACAAATAACATCTTTTTTTATCACATTGATTAAATGGTCATTTTTTTCCACAAAAAATAAGTTTTTGGTTGGCCCCTGTATTTCACAAAACCTCTATTACTATGAACATCAATAATACTAGGTATGTGCATAACATTAGCATTTTCCATTTTCAGTATTACTTCACATTACCATCTCCTAGTCCATAGTCCTCTTTCATCATATGTTTTTGTAGTGTTCGTTACTTCCTTACATATAGTTAACAAATGTTATTTCAGTTCTTTTGTTTCCACTTCAGTTCTAAACTGGATCACTATTCTTTTTTTTTTGTCTGTAAAAAGCTTGCAAGACATATTCTGACCATTGATAAATATTTTTCTTTTGTTCATATGCACCCCAAAATTTTCCATGGCCTGCCCAGTCTCAAATATCAAGTCACAAAATGTCTCTTTATTAATTAAAATGAAAGCGCTTATCTCTTTTGCTTTGACACCCAGAGGTGCTATGACAGAGTCCCAAACCTTATACCTGTCCAAACTTTCTTCTTTTTTACAGCTCACATATACTGTATACTTATTTTTTGTTTCTTTTATTTTTTTTCTTTCCTCTTTCTCTCACAGTTTGTGCATATGTTTATGTCTCTTGAACTTTTTCTGGCACAGTCTCTTCTTCTCCTTTTTCTTCTTCTATTTTCTCTATGATGTCACTCCATGAAATTGCTGCTCCACTTTCTGGTTCACTTTGGTTTACCATTTCTTCCAAATAATCAGCCCGCAACCCTCCCGACTGGAGTGTTGTAATTATGCATTTCTCAGAGGTAACTGTCTCTCCTTCAAACAATCTCCTCTGAAAGTTTTCCTCTGACTCCATCTTTGTTACAGCTACAATCTCCTTTTCTTCCAATATCACTGTTTTTTTCTACACTCACAACATCAGAAAAAACTTCTGGTAGCAATTCTACCATTTCAAATACATTTTCATCAATCCTCATTTCATTTTCAACCAAAGCTGAATCAGCCATATTTTCTCCCTGTTCCTCCTGGCTGCCTCCATGCCTGGACAGGAAACAGAAAGTCAGGATGTGTAACACACAAATCCTTCCCCCAACTACCAAGAGTAGGGGAAGTTCCATGGTGTCCAGTTCATATTTCCCTAATCAGTATAAACACCACCTTGAATCTCCCCTGGGAAAAAGGCTACCAGCCTAGAGGGACTAACCCAGACAAAATAAATTAATTTTCAATTACAAATTGAGAAAACTAGAAATTAATTTGACTCTCTCCTTTTCTGGACCAAGAAAATCTCACCCATTCTTGATAGACAAGCTAGAAGGGCTAGACAAAGGAGAATTCTCCTATCTCAGCTAGAATGTGGCATATATCATTATTGCAACCTCCAAAAAGAGCTATGACCTTTTGCTGATCACTTCCAACTTAATCTGCCATTTATTTACTAACTCTCCCCCAAATAGCATCACTGCCTCAGTCTGGCCAAAGCCAACTGGCTCCCAATAAAACAGAGAGCATATATTTTACCTGGTGCTAAGCCATTTACACTACTAGGCCTTGGA
This sequence comes from Protopterus annectens, assembly GCF_019279795.1. Classification (NCBI taxonomy): domain Eukaryota; kingdom Metazoa; phylum Chordata; order Ceratodontiformes; family Protopteridae; genus Protopterus; species Protopterus annectens. The sequence goes on along the minus strand of NC_056733.1, from coordinate 1,571,290,921 downwards.
ACATATTCACCATTATAATCAAAATTAATAATAAGACACTCAAACTACACCCAGTGTCCTAATCCTCACAATCAATTAACATAGCATCAAACACTCCTCCACTCTAGCCTTACTCTTTGGTAAAATTTCACCAATAAACTAAAAGAAGTCATCTAATAGCCAAGCTTCCATCAACATAACAAAAAAAAAAAAAGAAAAGAAAACTCCTCAAAAGAAGCCCAATGCACCTGCCTCAAAAGGGCCGTATTATCTAATGACCTTTCAATCTCACCACTCTCTCCTCTACTGCTACCTGACTATTCCATTTTCTCAAGGCAAAGGAAATATATTGTTGTAGTTACTAACTATATTTTGGACAATGCACACAATAACCTCCATTGCAAAAAAAAAAAAACTGTATAACTGTTTTTTTTTTTTAATTTTCTTTCTCTCTTTCATTGGTGTTCTGTTAACTGCTGCTTGTAACATTGCTTAATGTCTCTTGTATTGTTATACTTCTTATATTCTCTATTTGTCCTGTGAGTTACTCATCCAGGCTATATCTGAAAATGGTCAGTTTTGATCAGTGTACTATCTTGGTAAGCAAACAAATATATAAGTGTACCAGAAATAATCTAAACAGCACAAGAGTGACAGTAAAAATATTGACAGCAAAATATCTAAACTGAAAAGGATCTAAAATCCAAAACTGATGTTTTTGCAGGGGGACAAGACCCCCCACACCACCTGCTAATTATATATACCAACTCCAGGGATTTATGACAGTGAGGAAAGAGCATAAATCCTTTCCTAGTTTAACTTTAATTTTTGTCAATATTTTGTGTTAGATCTTTTTGAGTTTAGATATTTTGCTGTCAATATTTTTACTGTTGATCTTATGTTTATTGATTATGATTATTATGAGTAATTAATTAATTAATTTAGTTTGTTTACTGGGAATGACTGATTGAGCAAAACTCCTTTCAGTGGAGGAATGGGGAAAGAAACTCAAATAAAATATTCCTAGCAAACAATTTTTTGGTGGTAAGTGTAATAGCTAAAGATGGTAATGAGCCATCAGATCCAGCTTCATATAGACCCATTTTGATTCTAAACAATGCTTATAAAGTGTTTATGTTTATAATGGCTAAAAGAATGGAAAAAGTGATGCTGAAATTGATAGATATGGATCAACGTGGTTATGAAGAGGGGAGGCAAACATTTGACAACAGAAATAAAACAGTGATGATCCAGAGGGAAGCAGAATGTAAAGAAATACTACTGCTGTTGGTGGGTCTTGATGCAAAGAAAGTATTTGAGAGAGTAAGCTGGGATTTTATGAGCAGTGCAATGGAAGCAATTGTATTCTCTGATAAAATTATAAGGTTTATTAGGAAGCTATATAAGGGATCAGAGGAGAAAACTGAAGTGGGAGGGGTCTCTCTGGTAAGTTCTGTTTGAGCAGAGGAACCAGGCAGGATTTTCCTCTTTCCCCTTTGTAATTTGCATTATATTTAGAACCACTGGCAAAGAAAACAAGGGACTTAGAAGTTCAAGAATATAGTTGGTATGGTAGCCAAGAAAAGTTGTCTTTATTTGAAGATGATATTATTTTATACCTGTTTAAACCAGAAAAGGACATTTCAGTGTTATTGCACATTCTGAGATGGTTTTAGGTCTTTTCAGGATACAAAATTAATGAAGATAAAACAAAGGCAATAGCCATAAACTATGTGCCCACAAACAAATTGGTTCAGCAATACCCATATTTATGAGGCATGATAAAATGTAGTACTTAGAGGAGGATGGATTAAAAGAATTCTGTTATGGCAGCTAAGGATATGTGGAAGAAACTAAACAAAAGACATTTTGTTTTATGGATATGAATAACAAGGTACAAGCAGAGAAAATGTTTTAGTCCCTTTAGATTTATACACAGTGTAGATCACATTGTGTGTGTGTACCTTTAAGAGCCATTCCAGTCTATGGGCACGTGCATATAAGTACTGAGCACGTGCAAGCAAGAGTGCCATTTTGAGCAAGCAGTTGGAGTGAAAGCATGTACGTGTGTGGTAGTCAGTCAGTCAGTTTGTTTAAGTTTAATGTTCCAGTCATCCATCCTGATGTGTTTGTGTGTAATAAACTGCTTAAATGAACAGCCAGCCTCATCATCTTACTTGAATATACAAGACAAGTGACACACAGGTCAGGCATATTTTTATCAATCAGAGGAGATGTTGTGGATAACAATTAATAAAGAGTTGAAGGATTTCATCTGGAAGAAGAGGGCAAGAATCAAGTGGGATATGTTGATCCTTCCAATAGAACAAGGTGGTTTGGGATTACCTGATACGAAGGGGTATTTCAGAGCTCCTATACATAGCACAAGTAGAAAGCTATAATTCAAAGTAGAAAGGGATGATAATGAAACAGGAGAGAAGCTCAAGAAACAAGGAAAGACTTGAATTTTGGATGCAAATCCTTCTGGAGAATAACAATAACCATACAGAATATTATACTGATAAAGTAGCAGAAAGTACACTAAAAGCTAAGCCAACACTGGGATGGAGAAAGAAAATTGCCAAAGGACCTAAGTTATTAGGAACAAATAATTAGAGAGAGAAAGGTAATAGTGAGGGAAGAGGTAAAAAAGACATTTGGGTTGCAGGCTAGAGACTGCCTTCCCTATCAAGTATTAATAAAGTATAGGTAAATAGAAAGAAATAGGGGGATCAGAAGTGAAAGGCCAGTACTGGTAGAGTTTTTAGTTGAATCTTGAACAGAAGCTGTTGTTAACAAAGGGGTATTTAATATGGCATGTAAAATATTGTATGACAGCTCTAGGAATCAATCAGAGGAAGTTAGAAAGAATTGGCAAGAGAGATTGGATAAGCAATTCACAAATAAACAATGAGGGGATATATGTAGGGATCCCAAATATGCAGCAAAGTCTAGAAGATTTAGAACCTTTGCTTAGAAGGGCTTTAATAGTGTATTTTCATACCCATGCAGACTCTAAAGAATTTTTCTCAGGTAGACTGCAAATGTCAGAGGTGTGATTGAGAAGAAAATGGCAATTGGAAACATATTTTTGGGAGTGCAATGAGTTCATAGGTAGGTACTAGGCTACTGACCCTGGGGCCTAAACAAGCCCAGCTAAAAAGGTACCCTGGCTTTTGCCACCCAAGAAAATTATTTTCCTGTGCCACTGTTGAGTTGGCAGACTTTAAAAATTCCCTGCAGACTACTCTATCGGAAATTCTGGGTGAGCAAATTGGTGTAACTAGGGAAATTATTATTTTTTGAGCTGTGATACAGACTTGGAATTGCCTAGACATAGTGAGGTCTTGCTGAGTTTAATTCTGGTGGCTACCAAAAAGGTAATTACTAGAAAATGGAAATCAAAGTGTAAACAAACTGTACTAGAAGTAGCAACTATAGTAGCAGAGCTAAAACAACTGCAAGTACAATCTTTAGAAAAGGGTAAGAACAAATTAGATAGAAAGAAATGGGAATTGTAGGAACAATACATGCAATTATGTTTTGGAGGATGAATGATGTTTAAGGGAGGGCAGGAATTGAATGAGATATGTAATGTTTAACAATGAGTGGATAGATTATAAATGATATATAATGTTTGCAACTTAAAATATGCCAATGTGTTGTGTTTTCATTTATATAAATGTATGAATGTCTGTGTCACAAGTGATAATTTAATAAAGATGTTTCTTGTTAAAAAATCTTTTTCTGTGTGTTAGCTTGCTGGATAAATTGTCTCTTTTCAGAGACAACTTTGGGACATTGTCTGGTTAGAGTCATACATTAGTAGAATGAAGCTGGAAAGAATCAAACCCTGCATCACAGCCACTGGAAGCATTTATTAATACCTCAGAGCTTTACTCATCTTCACTAACTGAGGTACCAGCAATCTCTCTATCCCTCCTTGTGATTTGACTTTGTCCTTGACAATTACTCATCCCTGTTGACAAGCTATGCTTAATATCTGGACAGTGCATGGGTGATCAAATGACCAAAACATGAAAGATGTTTTCTCCCTTTATCAGTAACAAATGGCTGCAGCTTCTTGTGCTTTAGTGAATGGACTGCTTGGGCAGTTATTTTTTGCCCTATAGTTGTGCAGATACTTGATTCTAAGCATCCTTTGATGGAGCTATTTAATCCTATGTTATGATGCAGTTACTCCAATACAGATGAAAATGTTAGTCTGTTTATTCCTACTCTTACTATATTTAAAACTTAGGTTGTTTTTTTTATTTTCTTATTTTACATTTTTGCTACTTGAGATTTTGGTAACTGTTAAAATCTGCATTCATAGAAGCTACATAAATCAAGAATAATTCTTAGCCCAAAGACACCTGTTTTGAGAACCTTTCAGCCTTTGGAACAACATTTCTCACATATGACAGAAGAGAAGGTGACAAGTGCCTCAAATTTCATCTATCAGTCTAGTGATGTTACTAGTGTAACTACATTTTGTGGGGTGCTACTGCTTGATAATTTGAAAGCTAGGCCGTTTCTAGGTTGGTTTAGTTACTTAGGATTCTCTGATACATGGGATCAGTACCAACGCTAATACAAGCAATATATTTCATTAAGATACCTTGTTCTTTTACTTATGAGGGAGTGATGGTGTGTTACATCATCCTCTAAGATTGGCTCTTCTTTTTTCTCTATTGTGATGCCTAGTTCTTCAGTGAACAAATTATTTACAATGTCAAGTTAGAGAGAACACTGCAGAAATCATAAGGAGAGACTGTCCCTGTACTTTACTTTTTCTTTCCTAGTTTCAAAACTGTTCTGCATGTTTTCTCTCATTTAAACTGCTGTACTGTTAATTGTATTTAATCACAAAGCTGTGAGTTACTCAGTTTTCCTATAATATCATTAGTGGACTGTTGGCTGATAGAGGAATACCATTTACATCGGCTGTATTTGCAAAGTGTGTGTGTGTGTGTGTGTGTGTGTGTGTGTGTGTGTGTGTGTGTGTGTGTGTGTGTGTGTGTGTGTGTGTGTGTGTGCTCTAGCATGTGTCTGAGGGATACAGTAAAGACATTTTTTGAAAAAAGTACGCACCCTTTATTTAACATAAGGGAGTTCCAATTCTTTTTTTATAAAGCATATTTCAGTACAAAAGGGGACAATGTATTTATGGTAAGTACTAATGTTAGTATATGGTTTTACTGCTATAAGTGGAATTGTAATACATTACCCGAATGTGACATAGCATCCCAATAAAGTTTAAACTGTTTTGGTTTTATGCCCTGACAGTAAATACAAGTGGATAACTACTTTCAGAAGCATGATTTCAGTCTAACAAAAACAGGTGTTTAAATTATCAAGCTATCAATGCATCAGTGCTAAAGGCAGGATTGTATTATTAAAATAGGAGTTGTTTTCATGTTAGTGTTAATATACCGCTAAAGCATTTTCATGTAAATAGGTACATCCAGATATCTGATTATCATTGCTTGACTCTAGACAATAGGCTAATATTTAACTAGCTACAAGTTATTCTCCATCTAGGTCGTTTAGTTCTACTCAGTTCTTATACTAATTATTAGTGATGGTGAATTTATCCTTAGCTGGTGCAGACTCCCAAAAGTGAGAAGCTCAAGTGGGTAAATCCATGATCAATTGTGGCTGGGACTATATGCTGAAGACAGAAGATATTTTAAAAATGCATTTTTTATTCTCTTTAATTACTCTGTTACAGAAGGGCACTTCCTAGTTTTGCCATCTGTTTCCACTGATGTGAATATGCAGACAGGTTCTTAGCTATCGATTGAGCATACATGCATACAGACATACATACTTGGTTACATATATGTAGTCTATGGAGAGAATACAGTCAGTATCACTAGCAATGTAGCTTCACATTACATGGTAAAGTGGCATCCTTTAAATTTAAACTGTATTGTTTATACAGATCATTTTGTGCTGCTGATTATACTATAGCACCAATAAAAGATTCAGTTTAGCAAATGAAGTTCTCACCTTTATCTTCTTTTTTTAGAGGCATTGAATAAGAATAATGTTATAAAGTATAATGAGCAATATTTAAAAAATTACAGGAGTATGTATATCAGTTGTGCGAGGAGACTGGTGATGCATGATTATGTAACCTGAGACTAACAATGCATATACATTCACGGAGCATAAGAAACACAATAATTCATCATCATCAACATTATTACCAGAGATCAACTGAAATTACAGGTTGCGATTTGAGTGATAACGTACTTATTTGATGTGAACAACTAAAGATCATTTTAAGTATAATAACTTTTGTGTTGCCTCTTATTTTAACAGTGGCTTGTAACACCCTGAAAAATAAACTGGCATAGTGTATGTGTCATGAAATATTTGGATGGTAAATTGACAATTTTTAGATTTGTGGTAAGTAGTATAGATTATTTAGCTTCCTTAAAACGAGTTAAAAGAGGGATATTTGGTAGTGTTGCATTGTTTGATGATGTTATAGAACTTACAGTATGAATATCAAATAAAACTATACAAATTGGGGAAGACAGGTAATAGAAATATTTTAAGAACATAGCTATGTGTAAGACAAAACAACAAAATAATGAAAAGTTGACAACGATTCTGGATGGCTAAGAAAATTTGGAAAATTATTGAGCAAATGCCTGGTAAGTTAACACAGGTTGAACATTGTTCGGAAGCTCATGAAGCACACGTTAATGGAATAGCTACACTGATGACAGATGCATTTGTAAAACACATTATTAATATGTGTATTTTGGTAAAATAGGAAAAAGTAGATTATTCATTAGAAGAACTATTTGATATTTTTAATTTTCAAATGTGAACAAACACTGACTTATATAAACTATTTCAGAATTATTGCCCTAAGCCATACGTAGAAGACAAGTTTTCTTAGATTAAAATTTCCTTTGTTACTGTCATTTACTTTGCATACTTTCTCTCTCTCTTTCTCTCATTTTGATTCATATCTTAACTTTTGTTTCCTGAAAGCTACACTTACAACAGTTGAAAGGAAAATTACAGTTGAAATCTACTCCAAAGCTAGTGGAGGAATGCGTGCATCATATTATTTTTGGCCGGCAGTTTTACTGGGATTTCTTGCTAAAATAAGAGAAAGGCTGGTCTCCACATTCCACATGCATAATGATGTTTTTTTATTATTTCTTCTACATATTCTTATGATCCAAATATGAGTTATTTTCCTCCGCTTGATACTTAAACAGTCTTGATCCATTTTTTTTTCGCATTATATACTGCAATCCTTAGACTCTGATAAAGATCTGTGTATTAAAAGATGGTGAGAATCACTTCAAAAAGGTACACAGTCCCTGGCAAACTGCTTTGTCCTTGAAAAAATAATAAACATCCAAAGTGCAAAATCTAGCATTAAAGCAACAGAATAATAAATATAACTTCCAGAAAATGGATTTTTCACTCCAAACCCCATTGATTTATTTCAATAATCAGCTGTGGTGGTCACAAATTCAGTTTTAATGTCCTTTTGACATCTTCATCAGTACTTAATTATTACTAACCCCTTCAAAGTTATTTATACACATCTGTAATAGTGATGTCAATACATAAGTGTAACACCTTGACAAACAGTGAAATATACATACAGCAAATTAAACATCAAATGCATTGTCAAAATGAGAATGTATGATGAAAAACAAATCAAATAATATCAAATAATGCAATCTGAAAACTCAAAATTAAAATGTAAGCACAGCACACTATAAAAGGTTTTCTAAAGTATATAAAAAGAACGGCACTGCCATCTACTGACATCAAAGAAGCAGCATGTCTATTGGTATTCAAATGTATTTGTTAATGCTAGAAAATATGTACCAAATTAACTGAATTAATTCTGTTCATAAATATTCAATAAGCCCAAGATGAAAAAGAGCGTCTAATGTAAGGATCCAACTTTGTCCTTTGTTGGAAAGTATGTTTTGCCATGCATTTCTATCAATAGATGTAACTACCATTTTGTCAATATCAATTAACATGAATTTAGCACCAGAATATTCCTTAATGTTTAAAAAGAGCATTAGACTATTTTTGGTGTATAATGTCACATAAATGTTCAGACATGAGGTGCTTAATGCAGGAAGCTTTTTTTCAATATAAAATGCAGAGCATGAGCAAACAGATAAATAGATTATCTATTCAATATTCTTCTTCTTTTGGCTGCTCCCATTAGGGGTCACCACAGCGGATCATCTGTTTCCATTTCTTCCTGTCCTCTGCATCTTGCTCTGTCACAACAACCACCTGCATGTCCTCTCTCACCACATCCATAAACCTTATTTTAGGCTCTCCTCTTTTCTTGTCACCTGGTAGCTTCATCCTTAGCATCTTTTTCCCAATATACTCAGCATCCCTCCTCAGCAAATGTCCAAACCAACGTAATATTGCCTCTCTGGCTTTGTCTCCAAACTGTCCAACCTGAGCTGACCCACTAATATACTGATTTCTAATCCTGTCCATCCTCATCACACCCAATACAGATCTTAACATCTTTAGCTCTGCCACCTCCAGCTCTGACTCCTGCCTTTTTGTCAGTGCTACCATCTCCAACTCATATAACATAGCTAGTCTCACTACCCTCTTGTAGACCTTCCCTTTCACTCTTACTGGTATGTATCTGTCACAAATCACTCTTGACACTCTTCTCCACCCACTTCACCCTGTTTGTACTTTCTTCATCACATCTCTTCTACACCACCGTTACTTTGAACTGTTGATCCCAAGTATTTAAACTCATTCACCTTCACCAAATCTACTCCCTGCATCCTCACCATTCCTCTATCCTCCCTCTCATTCACACACATATATTCTATCTTAGTCTTTCTGACCTTCATTCCTCTCCTCTCTAGATCATATGTCCACCTCTCCAGGGTCTCCTCAACCTGTTCCCTACTCTCACTACAGATCACAATGTCATCCACAAACATAGTCCATGGAGACTCCTGTCTGATCTCATCTGTCAACCTGTCCATCACCACTGCAAATAAGAAAGGGCTCAGAGATGATCCTTGATGTAATCCCACCTCCACCTTAAACACATCCATCACTCCTACCACAGACTTCACCACTGTCACCCTACCCTTGTATATATCCTGTGCCACTCTTGCATACTTCTCTCCTACTTTCAAATTCCTCATACAATACCACAACTCCTCTCTAGGCACCCTGTCATACTCTTTCTCTAAGTCCATAAAGACACAATACATCTCCTTCTGACCTTCTCTATCCTTCTCCATCAACACTCTCAGAACAAACATTGCATCTGTAGTGCTCTTTCCTGGCATGAAACCATACTGCTGATCACTAATCATCACCTCCCTTCTTAACCTAGCTTCCACTACTCTTTCCCATAACTTCAAGCTGTGACTGATCAATTTTATCCCTCTGTAGTTACTACAGCTCTGCACATCACTCTTATTCTTAAAAATTGGTACCAAAACACTTCTTTTCCACTCCTCAGGCATCCTCTCACTTTTCAAGATTTCATTAAACAATCTGGTTAAAACTCCACTGCCATCTCTCCTAAACACCGCCATGCTTCCACAGGTATGTCATCTGGACCAACAGCCTTTCCATTCTTCATCGTCTTCACAGCTGTCCTTACTTCCTCCTTGAAAATCTGTTGCACTTCCTGATTCACTATACCCACATCATTCAACCTCCTTTCTCTTTCATTCTCTTCATTCATCAGCTCCTCAAAGTATTATTTTCATCTGTTCAACACACTTTCCTTGCTTGTGAGTATGTTTCCCTCATTATCCTTTATCACCTTTACCTGCTGCACATCTTTACTAGCTTGGTCCCACTGTCTAGCCAATCAATGCAAGTCCTTTTCTCCCTCCTTAGTGTCCAATCTTTCATACAACTCTCCATATGCCTTATACTTGCCTTTGCCACCTCTCTCTTCACCATATGCCTCATCTCCTTATACTCCTTATCTATTCAATACTTTTTATAATTAATTCTCTGATATCAAATAATCAGTTGCAGATAGCAAATGTAAATTGTTTAGTTTGTATGACATGTTTACAGAATGAACAATTTCCACAAGGATAATAACATCCTTTAAGTTCATCAATGTACTTGTATAGTCTCTTTTACAGTGCCTTTTGTATAATGACTAAAACATTTTGGCATTATTAAACCTTTTCTATACATGAAGTTACATGGTACATTGGGGGGGGGGTAAAAAATCATTTATTTCTCTGACAGCTTGAAAAAATTCCCAGTATTTATGAAATAACTGTTAAAAAACTGACATTACCATGAGTGGTAATAAAATTCAAACTGGAAAATTGCCTGGGCTTGTGTGTTTTATAATTTAAAAGTTCACTTCTTGGTTTAGCTCGAAAAATTCCTTAGAGATCAATATATCTGTAGCAGATTACCCTCTAACCATAAATCTCCATGCCAGTTCCTTACAGCACCTCTGAAACTCCAAAATCTGAGAACAGATACATTTTTATTCTCAAAAAGTTGGCATTTTAGTATTTTTAACCATGTGAGGGGGATTACAAACTGAAAGAAAATAATAATGATTTTTTATGAAAAGATACATAATATGAAGAAGTATGAAGTGTACCATCTAAACATTTGGTTATATGAATGTCCAAAAACAAAACACCCTGAAGACCATAACTATCAGTATAATGAATCCCTCAGCTGTTTTCACTAAAATACAAAATCATGTACTTCACAAAGATCAGAGGCCCACAACAGTCAACAATAACTGAAATATCTATGCCATATATCAATGAAGTGGATAAAAAGATTATGATCAGTATTAGATATATATATATATATATATATATATATATATATATATATATATATATATATATATATATATATATATATATATATATATATAAAGAGAGAGAGAGAGAGAGGGATTTATACATACATACATACACACACACACACACACACACACACACACACACACACACACACACGTACACCAGGATTCAATAAACTCCACGTAGGCTTTGCGCAGAGCCTACACGGAGTTTACATGTTTGCGCGATGGTGAGTGGCATAAAGTAGTGTACAATGCATATTAATGAGGCATGGCACACTTAAGCTACATTTCACAGTTTGCAACAGTGTTGCTGGTCTTGAAACCTCATAAGCGAATATGGCATGGATAGCAATTCTGTGTGAAGGAGAGCATCTACAGTGCCTGGATTTGCGTACAATACCACACTGATCACCAGGGGTTTTACAAATAGCTATAATTGAAGCCAACTTAATGAGAGGACAAATAACCAGTAGTAGGGACATATTTGGCATAGATGTCACACAGAAAAGTGTTAAAATGTAACATTCACAACCTCTTAGAGTGACAAATGTGGACAAAGCCATAATAATGGGGGCAATAAAGGGCCAGAAATAGGGACAGATTTTTAATATTGCACTGACAAACTTAGGAAGTTGAATATATAGGCTGTACATTATTAGCATGAATTTCTGAAGACCATGAAGTTTGAAGCTGAAATGTCAGTCATCAGTTTCTGACTGCACTCTGCAATGACATGCCAATGATTTGCCAGGAAAAAAATATTATGAGGAAAAGAACACAAATATGAGACAAAGACTGGACATTTTGCACAGATTAGGACAATTGAGAGGTATGCACTCAAATGTATGTAATACTATACCACATCAGTCCAAAGATCAACCCAGTGATATGGCAGGAAGCCACATATTTGTTAAGGAAAACATCTGAACATCTTGGGAACAGCTGGGTAGTTGAGAGGTATGAATGTGAAGTATGTGGTCCAAACACACTACAGGACAGTGTACCCACATTGCAGAGTATTGTGACATTCCATTCCTGGCATTGTTTACTAAAGCTGTGTTAATGATCTGTAACAGGACATGGTACTGCCATCTAAAACAATCACCCAGGAGAACTGTGTGAATTGAAGAGGGACACACAGATGAATTGTAGGAATGAACACCGAGAAAGAGTATAGGTAAAACTCCGGCATGTACAGCAGAGGATGGCATGTCAATGGAAGATGGTTGTAGCAGCAACTTCAAGCACATATCTATATGGTAGAGTATGGACTGTACAGTGAAAATATGCTTTCTGTGACTGTCACACAAGGTGACATAACAATGGGGAGGATGCCTGTATGAGATAAGCATCTTTACACAAATAATGCAGAGGACATCTATCAGGGATATTTCATACAGTTGGGGTAGGGTGCATATTGGGAAGCTGTGCAGAATGATATACCTGAATATAAGTGTACTATCAGCAGAGGTCTGCAGTAAGGTGGCCACAGGTAAAGCATCATGGCAAATATTACAAGAAAACTAACCACAATCAAGGACAATATCAGAATAATACCACCACTAATCCCATGCCTCTGACATAACATATGTGATGTGGAGTGATAACAGATGAGCCTACACACACACACACACACACACACACACACACACACACACACACACACACACACACACACACTTGACAACTGTTATGATAAATCCACACTCTATGAAGGTAACCATGCACACTGTCCTGCTACTGTAATGCCTTCAGGAGGTGTTAGGAGGGACACTATTATACCTGTATATGACAGTATGGTAAATACAAGCTACTTGTCTTGTGTGCATGGCATACATCTATTGCACAATCCACACTGTCACAAATGATATACATGCCATTAATGTTGTCAACACCTATGAATGCCGTGTGTGCATAAGCTGAACAGGTAGCACACATGCATCTGGTGTAACAACTGTCTAAGGCCAAAAACACTGCATCAATGGGCCCAGACAATATACCAGGATACCATCTAAATAGAATTAAACATGATTTATCTGGCCCTCTGGAATTGCTATTTAGCTGTAGCCTTTAAATAGACTTTGTGCCTCATGAATGTAAAACAGAAACAGTCACCCCTCTGCACAAAGGTGGGAAATCTACACACCCTGGAAACTACAGTCCCAGAAGTCTCACTAGTCTTATATGTAAAGCCATGGAAATAATTATCATGGACTTGATCAACAGTGATATAGTAAACCTCCAGACACTGGACCCAACCCAGTTTGGTTTTGTCAAGGGCATGACATGCCTACCCACCCTAGCGGACTTCTTTGAGAAGGTCACCAAAGCAATAGATGAGGGCAAAATGGTTCACACTGCCTATCTTCATCTGGCCAAGGCATTTGACACAATACCCCACTCAGGCATTGTTGACAAAATCAAGAGGTTAGATACAAACCTGTATATCACTGGGTGGATAGCCAATTGCTTTACAGACAAGACCCATAACGTTAGAATTGGGGAGTCCACCTCTACAAAGAGGTCATTTACAAGTGGAGTCCCTCATGGATCTGTCCTCAGACCATTCCTTTTTGGTACTTACTTCTCTGAAGTCAAGGCCAATGTCAATGGTCTCTGGCTGACTACATTTGCAGATGATTGCAAATTAGGAGCTGTCATTGAATCCCACACTGACACAATATTTTTTCAGAAAGAGCTGACACAGACAAACAAGTGGTGTCAGAGCCATAGACTAAAACTACATGACAAGAAATGCATAATAGTATCCATCAGGACATCATCCACCCCTGGTAACTATCATATTGACAACACACCCCTTAGAGTTGACCCAGTAGTTATAGACACACATAGACAGTAATCTAGCCTTTGACCATCACATGTCTACAGTAGTGAGGAAATCATTCTATGTTGTACAACTTATAAACAAAGGTATGGCATTTAGGTCAAGGAACTCATTGTTCCACTGTATTCTGCATTCATCAGACCTATCATTGAGTACAATGCACCCTTTGGTATGTACCTAACCAGACATATCCAACAACTGGAACATTCACAGAAGTTGCTCAGTAAAAGAATACAGGGCATAAGTAAATGTCCTATGCAGACCACTTCAAGGCCCTATCCCTGTGTTCTGTCTCCTCAGGCTTTTGAGGGGAGATCTATGCCTTGCATACAGGGCATTATCAGACCCCATTATGATGAACCTCCTGCATATCCACAAAACAAATAGCAACAGAATTATCCATTCTAAAGACTTAAACCTTGCCTGTGATATAAATAGGACCTGCTGGAGAGAGGGGTATGTATGCCAGAGACTACTCTGTCTGTGGTACAGGTTCCTCATCCATGTGAAGCAGAGTTCCTTCCTTACCCAATGTAAGTGCAACTTATACAATTGGATGGGCAATGGAAATACATCCCTGGTTTGACACCTATGTCTCTAGTGGACACACGCAACCTGTAAATGATTCATCTCCCAGGCCCCTGCTTGTTAACGTTTCATCTCCCAAGCCCCTGCTTACACTTATCAAGGGTATCAGAACTTGTCAGAGATTTGTAATGCATGGTTAGGCTTAAAAGTGCCTTGTAGCTGTTAGCTTAGTAAACACCTATGAACCTGTTGTTGTTCTGCACCATCAGACAGCCATGTATATTCCCCAGAAAGAATATCTAGGCATGGACAATACACTGTGTGACAGCACACTGTGACAATGGTGGTACACTTCAGTTACACATCACTGGAAGATGTGTAAGGAGGTACATGATGAAGGGTGCATTGTACACACTTATTGGTGTGATGAAGTCTGGGAACCATGAAATTATTATGGCCTCTGATGTGCATGTCCTTCACATACCCAATACTTGTGTTACATTCAAATGAGTAGTCAGCATTGTGACCACATGCTGGTGGATATACCACTTGCCATCTACCCCAGGACACAGGTCACATACCTATAGGTCTGAACATTGGGTGTGATGACCACATGTGATATGTCTGTTTCCTGATTCAGCAAGTCCCTCCATGTGTCTTGTCAATGGAGGTGCTGTTATGGCTGTGGCAGCAGTCTCTGGTATGTGTTGACACTGTCTGTAGTATATTACTATCACAGTTTGAGTCAATTATTGCACAAAAACTGTAGTTCTTTAAGCAGCTATTTGAACACAGCATGTGTATGTTGTCTGTGATATCCATCACTGAACTAACGGGCAGGAAAGGGTCTAACAGACACCCCTGATGTACTGACCTGATCACTAGACCTGAGATATATGTCACATCCCACATTTCAACATAGTGAGATGCCACATATGTTATACACTGGTCTACCCATTTAGTAATATAGCTGTTTATGGCCACATATGGTAGTGTTGATTGAATACCTCAGTGTGGATTTTTGTCAATTACCTTGACCTGTTCAAGATCCACTCTGTGATACTGTTGTTATCATGCATGCCCTCTATGACCTCTTTGAGGACATCTATCAGATGTAACAGACCTGATGTAGCAGTAACAATTCACACAGGTCTGTTGCACACACCTGAAATATGGGTCTATATCAAAACCACGAAACCTCACATACACAAATACGGAAACATTGACACATATTAAGCAAACTGCAAAAACATCGAACTTCCTGAACTGCGAAATTCAAAATGTTGAATCAGGATAGTTGGCCAACCCCACCACCTGTTACGTACTACCTACCCAAACAAAATAAATAATCCACATATATACACTTAACAAAACCCTACGTCTAACCCTAAACTAAAGCTCACATATAGTACTACGTATGCACTTACCTTAACCTGCACCCTAACCCTAAGGTCCATAACTATTGCACAACTACGTTAAGGAGCTATACACAAACAAAATAAATAATCCACATACATACACTTAACAGAACCCTACTTCTAACCCTAAACTAAAGCTTACATATATTACTATGTATGCACTTACCTTCACCCTAACCCTAAGGTCCGTAACTATTGCACACGTACCTTAAGGAGCTATACCGGAGAATGGGCAACTATGACGATTCGACATTTCCAATTTCGTGCTTCAGGATGTTCGGTGTTTTCGTGGTTCGCTCAATATGTGTCGATGTTTCCGTATTTGCACAGTTGCGGTTTTGCGGTTGTAATAGGTAACCCTGGAATATTACTACTGTAGATATAGAGGAGGTCCATAATGACATTTTGGTCTACCTCATAGTTGAGGAGAGTCAGGATGTCTCTATACATGCATGCATCAAGTGCTGTCCCCCCAGCTCAGGTGGATGTAAGTTAATGTAAACCCTTGTATGGCAACATCAGCCACGTGGAGGGTGTGTTCAACTGTGTATTCAACCATATCAGGAAGCTGTATGTGCTGGGTCATGCCATAGGTAAAATGTGATGCCACAGCACACTGATCCCATGTGACAGATCTGGATAAAGGTAAGACAGTGCATACTGCCTATTGTGATCTGGCCTAGGGTTTTGACACAATCACACATACAGGCATACCTCTCAACTTCTTAGTGCAAGAAATCTGGATAAAGCTTAACAAAACAGGGGTACAAAGGCTTAAAAATAGGTACAGATTTTAAATATTGCCCTTATAAATGTAGAAAGTTGCTAAATTAACAGGGTTTGGGTTAACATAAATGTTCAGAAGGATGTGAAGTCTGAAACTCAAATTTAAGTCATTATTTAATGACTTCAATCCTCAGACCATCTCAGTGATTTGCCTGAAAACCACAAATATTTCAAGAATTAGACTAAAACTATGAGGCAAAAATCTGGACATTCTGCAAAAATCTGGATAGTTGAGAGGTATGCACACAGGTATCATTGAGAAAACTCCCAAGCTGAGGATTAAACCTTACATCAGTTGATGGGTAAACAATTGGCTCACTGACAGAACACAACATGTGAAAGTTGGTGAATCAACCTATACCAATAGAATGTCACCATTGGCAAACCCCAGGGATCTCTGCTTGGCCCTTCACTGTTTGAATTGTATTGTATATGGCCTTTGCCTTACCAAGTTTTCTGTTTCTTTCATATTGTGTGCAATAATTGACTCCACCAATGGTGATAACATAGTACAGGAGGAGCTAACACATACACAACTAAATGGTGACAAAGGCACATGATCTACAAATAAATGCAGAAATGTGTGTTTGTAATGCTGTCCATCTGAAAAGTGGAATTCCGTGTTAATCACATCACTGGCAACAGTTCTTCTATGCAGAAACCCAGTGATACAAGCACTGGGAACACATTTAGACAGCAATCTGAACTCTGACTATCAACTGTCCACACCACTATTGAATGCCTATGTTGCCCACATCCTAAGTCATGCCATCATATTGTTATCTTAGGACTGTATAACATCACTGTAGTCAAACCTTATTACAGCACCAATAGAGCATAATGCTCTTTTTTACATGTACCTCACCAGACACATGTAGCAGCTGGAGATGCCACAGGGCTTTCTCAGCAAGATAACACAAGACCTACACACCATGTCATGATGTATGTGGATAGATTGAAAGCCATGTGACTGTAAACCTTATTGTATAGGATGAAGTGACTTCTGCCTGACCCTGCCCTGGTGGGAATACTGCATATCCAAAAATGTGATGCAGCTGATGATATCAGCAGTGTCTGTTGAGGAGAAGGTGACAGTGTCCCACATGCTGGTGTAAAATGCTCTATGTAATATCAAGCAACAGCTCATACACACACACACACACACACACACACACACACACACACACACACACACACACAATTAACTGCAGTGAGAATAGAACCCCTACTTATCTAAACACATAGACTACAGAACACAATACTTTACGCAAGCGCCACAGCTCAAGTCTGACTTGTAGTGTGTCAAACAACACTTTATAGATGACATCAGCAGTGTCTGTTAAGGAGAAGATAACAGTGTCCTATGTGCTGGTGTAAAATACTGTCTGTAATGTCAAGCAACAGCTTACACACACACACACACACGCACACACGCACACAGACACACACACACACACCATTGACTGCAGTGAGAATACAACCCCTACCTATCTAAGTACATGAACTACAGAACTCAGTACATTATGCAAGTGCCACACCACAAGTCTGATTTGTAAAAGAGTGCAAGTGAACTTATAGTAGATGAAATCAGCAGGGCATGTGGGAGACAAGAGGTTGGGAGGCCTGTATGACATAGATGTAAAGCCATGAGTAAGTAGCTAACTACTGGCAATCTATGTGATTGGAGACATAACTGTAGGATACACACACACACACACACACACACACACACACACACACACACACACACACAGACACACACACACACACACACACACACACACACACACACACACGCACGCACGCACGCACGCACACGCGCACGCACACGCACACACACGCACACGCACACACACGCACACACACACACACACACACACACACACACACACGCACACACTTGATTGCAGTGAGAACAGAACCCCTACCTAAGTACACAGACTACAGATCACAGTACATTACATAAGCACCATGGCACAAGTCAGTTTTATACAAGAGTGAAGGTGAACTTATACTAGATGACATCAGCAGACCATGTGGTTGACAACAGGTTGTGAGGTCTGCAAAGGCACATGGTTTCATAGGTTTATATGAGGCTACTAGACTAATATAATTAAGGTCTTTAGAAGCCTAGTTGTGTAAAAACACAAGTATCATTATTCAGCATAGTTGGATGGTCATTTTTAGCAGATCATGTTTGTGAGGAGCAACAACTAGCCCTATCCATGAGGGACACAGGTGTCAGCCCAGAGGTAACTTTACAATCACCCAACCAGTAGTCAAGATTGCGCTTGAAAAGGATCATTGATGAGAACTGCTTCACATGCAGTGGAAGCCTATTACAGAGGAGTGTGAATTGTTGTGGGATATATTTGTCTCCCCAACATGTTCTGTTTATGTCACAGACTAGGTTGAGATCCCTAGGGAAAATTATAGTTGTCCCATTTGAATTGCAGATATCCCTCATTTACAGAAGGCCAATGTCTGAGACTGCTCTGCAGCCTGCATGATACTGAGTACAGTGACAGGTATGTCAGTCTTTCCATGTATGTCATATATGGAGGCCTGGGAGTCCCCAAGGCACAACCCCATGTTCTCTCCAATTGCTGCAGGTGTCTGGTGAGGTACAGAGAGATGTGAGTATTGTACTCCATTACTATTGTGATAAGGGTAGATTACAGCAGAAGTATGACTACCCTGGTCTTGAATGTGATGTCCATATGTATGATGTGCGCAATGCAGATTATGTGTGTCACCACTATGGGCACATAATGATGAAAGTGCAGATTGCTATCAACATGTGTTCCCAAGTCTGACACTGTATTTGAGCTTAGGGCAGGTGCTATGTATATCATAATTAGCAGGGGTTATTCACTGACAAAGGTAATAACAAAGGGGACAACGAGTCATTGTATGCTTAAAGTTCAGTCCATGAGTCTGTCACCAATCATCAGTCTGTGTTTTCCCCTACTGTAATATGTAGTGCATCTAGTTAACAATCATCTGCAAACCTGGTAAATCACAGGTCATCTACTGTTGCCTGTGCTTCAGAGAAGTATTTCCCAAACAGTTGATGGCCCTGCACAGATCCTTGTGACATTCTACTGGTGAGTGGGCTAGTGGTGGAGGTGCAGTCCCCAACTTTGAGTGTGTGTGTTCTGTTGTTGAGCTAGTTGAGTCTCCATCTACTACTGCATGACCTAATTCCAAGATGGGAGATCTTCACTATAAGACATAAATGGGGGATATTATCAAATGAGCGTAACAACGAACAAGAACACTATGAGAGACTACTTCGTAAAATAAACAGACGTTTAATGACTCCAAATTAATGTTAGCGCTTTCGGCTAAATCAAATATTTAGCCTTCCTCAGACAAACAGCAGAACAGGAAATGACATTTCTTAAAATATATGTATAGAACCAATTGGGATAAAGTGCATTTAGTAATTAGTTGTAACTAAGGTTACCTTAAAGTAGTATAATCCATTGCAAACATAAGCCTTGAATAAAGGTAAAGATAGAGTGCCTCTATAGGCATTGCAACGGAACAGCAAGTAATACTTTGTTGCAAGTAGCTCCATTCATCAAAATATTTACACAGATGTTAAACTCTATAATTACTGGGTTATTTAATCATACAACTTGCTTCATACTTATGTGATATATTAAAAATGTTATAAAAACAGTGAATGATAAACTAAAAAATATTTGTGTATATTTTAAATTGTTACCAAAAATATTTCCACAATTTGGAACATTATTTCCACATTTAAACATTAAAAATACTGATTAGTTTTGCCCGCAGAATTCCTATACAATAATCATAAAATAATACAATTTTACATTAGTGCATTCTATTAGGGAATAATTGATGTTGGGTCCATTTCATATCCAAATGTAAGAGACCTTCCCTATATGTGTTATCTGTTATACGATAACCATTTTAATACACATTTTATTGATAGGTTGTCATTGATGCCAGGTAATAAATGTGCTCTAGTTCGTACATAACCAAGTACAAGCGCACTCATACAATTAGGAAGCACATATTTGTATATACAATTTTATATATATATATTTTTTAAATATATTTGTAAAATATCTTTTAATAAGTTAAGTTATATTTAATCACTACAACATGTTACAACATTCTATGTATAAGGAATCTTTATATATATCACTGAAGTTAGTAATCCGTTTATAAGAATGTTTGACATTTATCATTTTTTATATATATTTTTTAATATCTATTTTCTAAAAAATATATGTATGGCAATTAGTATGTTGGTACACACTCTGAATTTGTTTACATCTGTTTGATTAAAGACTAGAGTCCTAGTGGGAGAAAGCTTTAAGGCAATGACTACATAATGACTCTAACTGACCTAATTAATATTTTAAGAAATCTTAATATTGCTAGGAAGTTTGTACCAATATATATGAATTTATGATTTGTAGAGGAAATGAATGTTACTGTGTTGCCTACACCTATTCAGACAGATCAATATGTCCTATTTATATATATATATATTTATGTTTATTTATGTATTTTGCATTTTCATATAACTATATATTTTTTTCATATATTTACAAACCATATATCCTTGCTCATATTTATATATGTTTATATATACATATATACTTTTTTATATATGTATATATATATATATATATATATATATACATTTTTTATATGCATACTTTTTAATACAACACTCATATTTAATGGATTTGTTTTAACTAGAATTCAGTTAGGGACTCCTTAGCCATACACACAATCATACCCTAATAACTTTAATATTAATATCAGGAAATTTGGATTATGCATTTGTATATAGATCACTATGTTGATGTATTTGTCTTTTAAAACTAAATTAGTCCTAGACAGTTTATTGTCAGCTATCAGAACAATATGAGCACACTTGATCTGTATAAAATGCTGTTTCCCTTTTAAGTTAGTAATTGTTTTTAATCTGATTAATTGACATCCTTATATAATGGAGGATCATTTTTATGCATTTATTAAAGTGACCTGAGGAAGCTACATCTAGCGAAAGCGCTTGTCCGTTGCAATAAATTGGTTTGTGCACTATAATATTGTACGCTTTATTTGGATTTTTACTTTTTGGACTTCTATTTTAGTGTTTATCCAGAGCGACATTATTTTGGACTTTATTATACTATCCAGCTTCACCCCTTCCGTAATCTGACTTTGCATATTTATTTGTTTAAAATATCGGAAGGAGTGTTTACCTGCAAGGGGGACTGTCATTCTACTTTGGATTAATATTTTAACTAGTTTTACTTCATTTTTGGTGCTCATCGTTACACAATGAGCACTATCATGCAATAATGTATTAAAGAAAAGAAATGGGGAAGATAGAACAGTGGTGAAATGAGGATGCTAAAGTCTGACAGTTATGAGTCTCTAGAATACACCTGCTACTCAACTGACTCTGTGGCAGCACATGTTAATGCAGTAATACATTCCTTTTTGGGGCCAGATGTTACTGGGTTTGAAATACAACTGAATCTAACACTTTTAAGTACTTTTGAATTACCATTGCTGCATGTTGGTGCATGATGCACACCATCAAGCAATAATGCGTTGAAGAAAAGAAATGGGGAAGTTAGGGCAGTGATGAAATGGAAAACAAGCAGGGGAAGAACAAATGGAAAGGAAAACAGAAATGTGTAGGAGGAAGGTAGGAAAGAACCATAGCTATCCACTTCTTCAACAGTAAAAACTGGTAATATATGTAGACTATTAGCTGAATTTGGACTGTCACCTCCATAAAGAGGGGTGACCACAACACAATGATATTGTATAGCCAACTGGACTGAAACAAGTGTGTCGAGAACATGTGTACAAAATGAAGAGCTATGTATGGGACTTTTTTTTGTGGGACAGGTGTCCAGTATTTTTTTGGAGAGAGAGAGAGAGAGAGAGGAATGTTGGGGAAGGGACGTAGTTATGTCTGGGTCTGGTAAGTTGTGTAGGTGAGGAAGAAATTGCAGACAGACAAGACACAGGGATGGTGATGGACACAAGAGATTGGTGGACATCATGGATGTGGAGATGATGGTGACAATGGGCGTCAACCTGGTTAACAGTGAGAATTGAGTCCTCTCCAACAGGACTGTCATCACTGTCACCTCACTCCGCCACTAGCTGGAGAGCTCAGCATTTCTTTCTCCTGCTACTGGCTCTACGTAAAATGAGGGAGAGCACCCCCTCCATCTGGCATAAGCATGTACCAACAGTTTGCTGCATAACCCTATGCACCATCCCTGGCAGTTCAGCACAGGTGATAGACTCACCACCCCTGCCACTGCTCATGGAGGGAAACACTGGCCTATCCTCCGGGGCAGAACTACCTGAGGTAGCAGGTAGTGAAGGAGCAGCAGAGATGGTGCTGTCAGGTCAGTTTCCGGACATGCTTTGCAATGGTGCCCAGGCCATTGTAGTAAAGGCAGGTGGATCCTGTGGGACAGGTCTACCCTGCTGTGCTGTGGAGCATTTTGTGATGTGGTACACATGGGTGACATGGACACATTTTGATGACACATGATAAAATAAAACAACAGCAACAAAAAAGGAGAGATAAGGGTTGGGGGTGAGAAAAAAAAAGAGATAAGATTAGTACCCTCATATGTAACATACAATGCATTAATACAATTATTTGACTCTATTATCTTAACTTTTACTCTTAATTCTACCACCCCTTAACAGATAACTTATTAAATTTAAAAATAGTAGCTCCTAACAGATGCACAATGCAATACAGATTGCAGAGGTACTACTTTACATGTGCATATATTGCACATGTGCATGTTCTAATTATCTAGATTATAGTTTACAGCAGGGCGTGCGTACCATAGGTATACAGCTTTTACTTCAAACCTTTAAGTTACACATAATTGAAGAATTAACAGTTATTGTAGAGTTGGGAAGTGTGGTATTTGAACCCACCACCTCTGACTAAAGTCTAATATTGTACTCTTCATTTGTGCTACAGACTAATGCATGCATACTTGCTTTTACACTTGAGCTATGCATGCTCAATTTGATACAACTGTATAAAATACCAAAAAAGCTATCTTTAACTTTCAATGCTACAGTAATACTACTCTTCTGCTACATACATACCACATACCTCCCTCATCCTAGCCAATCTAGTGGCATGGGTCATAACATTGCACTTCTTTTCCATGGCAACTGTGGAAAAAACTGAACAGAATACCATTATGAATACCAGTCTTGCCTATATTCAGCTTTTAAGCCTTACAAGTACTCTCTGTCATTGATACTTACACATATGTGGGATGTCCTCCGTCCTAAATTCCTCAATCCAAGTATGGAGGCTACCCATCTTCCTCTGACATAGGTCACTAAAGTGGTGCCTACATTGGTCACCAGTGCAGGAGATACCAGTGGCACTGGTCACAGCCCGGGCCAAACTATCCCTAGCCTCTGACTTATACTGGGACCCAGAATAGTCCCCCTGCAGCAACCTGTTTCTGTGGTGTTCCACTAGGAGTCCAAAAAAATCTGGGACTTCTAGATACCCCAGATCCGAGCCCTAAATCTCACACTCTCTCCATAAATGCCTGCCATGTCTTCCACAGATAAAAAGCAATGGAGACTGATGGTTTCCCACCAGTTCCAGTTATCACATTTACTGGGAGTGTGCACACTGTTTGAAAATGTTGTGCACCACTTATCATCATGCACACGTGGTGCTCCAGGGTGAGCGATGGTAAGCTGTGTGCAACTGTGGCAAACAATACAATTTCAGGGTTATTTGATGTACAGGCACTTGTGTAAGTGTGTTTTTTTAAACACCTTTATTTAATTACCACTTGTGACATAGGGAAATTTACATTCATACAAAAGCAATAAAATTGTATTAAATTAACAAACATTATACTTCACATATATTGCTATATATCATATAACCTAAGCAACATTACATAAATTACTCAATTCCTGCCGGTTTTAAACAAGACATATCTTTATTAAACCATCACTTATGACATAAACAATCATACAGTTATATAAATGAAAATGAACCACACCGATACAATCCTAGTTGCAAGCATTTTACATCACAAACCATACTGACACACTCCCAGTTGCAAACATTATATATCATTTATAATCTACCCAATCATTTTCAAGTCAAACATTACATAGCTCATTTAAGTCCTGCCTTCTTTTAAACCTCATTCCAACCCTGTATGTATTGTTCCCACAATTCCCATTCTTTCCTGTGTAGTTTGGTCCTACCCTTTCCTAAATATCTCAATTCCAGTTGTTTTATTTCTGTTACTATATTCACTACTTCTAATATAGTTGGTTTAGATTTTAATTTCCATTTTCTAGTAATGGTTTTATTTGGTAGCCAGCATAATTAGACACAGCAAGGCCTTACCATGTCTAGGAAATTCCGATTCTGTATCATAGTTCAGAAAAATAATCTCCCCTGTCACACCAATCCACCCACCCAGAATCTCTGACAGTGCATTCTGCAGGGGAATCCTTAAAGTTCACCAACCTACTGCACTCCTAGAAAATATGCTTCCAAGTACCTCTTTCTTCCCTGTCACACCTCCAACATTTGCTGTCTACCTGAGGAAAAATTCTCTAGAGTCTACATAGGGTATAAAAAAAACTATGCAAACATTTCCAAGCAAAAATCCTAAATCTTCTAGATTTTGGTGCATATTTGGAAGACATACTTATATCCTTCCATTGCTTCTTTGTGAATTGCTTACCTAATCTCTCTTTCCAATCCTTTCTAACTTCCTCTCATTGATCCTTATAGTGATCATGCAATATTTTACATGCTCTACTATTCCTTTTTTAATGGCAGCTTCTGTTCTACATTCTGCTAAAAACTCTACCAGTGTTGGATTTTCTTTTAGGACTCCCCCCCCCCCATTTCTTTCTCTTTGCTACACCCTGATATCAATCCTTGATAGGGAAGGCAATCTCTAACCTGCATTCCAAATAAATTCTTGGCCTCTTCCCATTCTATTGCCCTTTTTTCTCTAGTTATTTGCTCCCAATAACTTACTTCCTTTGCCAGTTTTCTCCAATAAATTCCAGCCCCCTCTTGCCTATTGTCTATATCTCTATTTGCAGTCATCCCTATCGGCAGAATCTCCTTTCTCCATTCCCATCTTGACTTAGTTCTTAGAATACTTTTTGCTACTTTATGGATATAATATTCTGTATGATTATTCTTATTCTCCTTAAAGGCCTGCATCCAAAATCCCAGTCTCCCCTTGTTTCTTGAGCTCCCTGCCCATTTCAACATCATCCCTTTCCACTTTGAAGTACAGTTTTCTGCTTGCACTATGTATAGGAGCCTTAACTTCGTAGCTTTTAAATACCTCTTCAAATTGGGTAATCCCAATCTGCCCTGTTCTACTGAAAGAACTCTATAACAAAAGGGAAAAAAATGTTGTCCAAGACCAAGAAGGAGCAGGTGCCCAACTGGAAGCAAGGTCTCCTTAGCCTGAACAAGCAAATAAGAGCACTAGTGAAATCCTCCAAAGCAAACTTCGAGTCCAAATTGGTCTCATCCACTAGAGATAATCATAATGCCTTCTTCACATATGTCCTCAACCACAAAGGAAGCACCCAGATCTGTTCAGAACTGGTAGTCAAGGATATCACACATACAGATGCCATAGATATAGCAAACTTGCTGGCTGACAGATTCAGTGAAAACTTCACCCCTCTGTCTCCCCCATCAGTAAATCAGGACATCCCCAGTACCTGCCCCTTCCCCTTATATCTAGGGAACAGGTCATCACTGATCTCTCAAAGGCAAAAAATGCAACCTCCATGGGACCCAATAACATACCAGGCTGCATCATATGTGAACTCAGGCAGGAGCTTGCAGCACCATTAGGCACCCTATCCAACCAAAGCCTGAGTACTGGCTTTCTCCCAGCTGAATAGAAGACAGCCACTGTCATCCCTTTACACAAAGTAGAGCGTCCACTGATCCAGGAAATTATAGACCCATCAGCCTAACTAGCCTAATCTGCAAGGCCATAGAATGGATTATAATGGACCTCATTAACAAGGACATTGGCAACCTCCAAACACTCAATCCCGCACAGTTTGGCTTCAAAAAGGGGAGGTCATATCTGCTAAATTTGTTCGACTTCTTTGAGACAGTCACTAAAGCCATGGTCAAGGGGAAGACAGTGCACACCACCTACCTTGACCTGGCCAAAGCCTTTGACACTATTCCCACTCAGGCATAATAGATAAACTCTCTCAACTAGGCATCAATCTGTATGTTACCAGATGGGTATCAAACTGGCTCACTGATAGAACCCACCTAGTCAAAATAGGGAAAGCCACCTCAAGCAGTAGACCCGTAACATGTGGCATACCCCAGGGTTTGGTCTTGGGGCCTCTGTTATTTGGGATATACTTTTCTGAGGTGCAAGCCAAAACCAGTGGGCTATGGCTGACCAAGTTTGCAGATGACTGCAAGATGGGTGCTGTCATCAATTCCCCTAGTGATGTAGACATCCTCCAACAGAGTCTCACTCAGACAAATGACTGGTGCCAGAAACATGGCCTCAAGCTGAATACCAAAAAATACATCATCATCCCCTTTGGGGAGGGTGATGTCCCCACACATTATCACATTAATAACAATATCCTAAGCATGCAATTAGTCGTGAGGGATTTGGGCACCCAGGTTGATATCAACCTGACTTTTGACCACCATGTTGCTTCCATTGTATGGAAAGCCTTCTACATGGGCCACCTCATAAGTAAGAGTATCTCATCCAGGGGAAAAAGGAGTGGTAACATCCCTGTATTTTTCCCTTATAAGGCCCATTATTGAGTACAATGCCCCTTTCAGCATGTACCTCGCAAAGCACATGCAGCAGTTGGAGAGACCACAGAGGTTCCTCACCAGGGGAATCCAGGGCCTCAAACATCTATCATACACAGATAGGCTAAAAGCCCTATCCCTCCACTCAGTTTCATACAGACTCCTCAGAGGTGACCTGTGTCTACCATACAAGGTGATCATGGACCCCACCTTGATGGGACTGCTGCATATCTGCAAGTCAAGCTTCACTCGAGTAACCAGCACACGAGGCCTCAACCTGGTCTGTGACATCAACAGGACTTGTTGGCGGGACAGATTTGTGTCCCAGAGACTCCCCCATCTATGGAATAGAGTCCTTCTCCACATCAAGCAGAGTACCTCTTTACCCCTTTTTAAGCACAACCTGGATAACTGGATGGGAAACAGAAAATATACCCCTGGGATTCTACCAATTTCCCTGCTGGGCAGGGGCATCATGTGCTGACTTGTCCAAACATGGGCTAAACCTTTTGCTAGGCATATAAGGGCCTTAGGGCCAATAGCCTAATAACCTCCTATGATCTTATGATCCTATAAGAATCAGCTTATCCCACTTGACTCTTGCCATCTTCCCCTCCCAGATAAAGTCCTTCAGCTCTTTATTAATTGCTATCCACAACTTCTTCTCTGGTTAATAAAAATATGCCTGACCTGTGTATATGACTAAGGGGACTACAACATGTTGACTGCTTGTATCTTACTATCCATATCCATATAACAAAGCTTCAATTTTCTCAGTTTTTGTATTATCTTTTGTTTAGTCTCTTCCCACATATCCTTAGCTGCCACACCAGAATCATTTTTAATCCATACTTCTAAATATTTAATTTTATCATGTCCCCATAAATAAGGATATTGCAGAACAAATTTGTGTGTGGATATGTGGCACTTGTGTAAGTATGTTAGTCAAATGTGAGGGCCATGCCAGTCCAGAGAGCACAAATATACTTACAGGAACATAGTACACAGTATACCCTCAGTCATACATTTGATAATAAATGTGATAATACATAGATAAAGAAATAAGGAAATAACTGACACAATATTAGTGTCTCAGCCCTCATACATATAATTAATATCAGCTAAACTATGTCAAGTGTTATAAGTGAGAGTGACTATAATGGGAAGTGGAACAACAGTAAACGTATATGGAATATGCGGCATTTTAACTCAGGACCTCGTGTATGACAGTCCTAAACTTACACCTGTTGCCACAACAAAATTAAGAAAACACTTGTCTATATTGCAGTTCATTGCTATAAAATGCAGTATCACAACAGTAAAACAAAGGTTGCATACCCTGTACTAGAACCCAGGACCATCTGTATTCCAGTCCTACACTTATACCTGCTGTCACAGGATTAGTTACATGATATTGCCTATTTTACTATTCATTCTTAGGTCTTGTTGTTAACTGTCACAGAGTCATTTAGTGGGTTTGTGTGATGCCCAATAGTATTAATTGAATGCATCCAGTTTCTATTTTTGGCTGTCTGGGACCCATTTGCACCTGGGCTCCAGTTTGCACACTGTTGTGCTTTGCGTACACCAAATAAACACAGTTTCCTCCATTTCCTGTGTTTGCGCTGTGAAGTGCAAATGCAGGAAAAGAAAAAAAAAAGAAAAAAAGAGAGAGAAAAGGATTCAAACCCAGTACCATCTGGCCCCCAGAAAAGGAAAGTATCAATGCATTAATACATGCTGCCACAGAGTCAGTTAAGTATCAGGTGTGTTTCTTTGACTCGATAATAACTGTCAGACTTTAGCAACGTGGCTCATATTTGTACATGGCTAAGCAGCGTGTAAACGGGTGATTTTGCACGTGTATACACTTTGCTAATTGTTGTTCAATGGAAAATATGGAAAACTACATATTATTAAATATTCCTGCTGTTTATTGTCCATTTCTTGTGTATGACTTGACATTACATATGGAAAAAATTAAAAATGAAGTCCCTATTTCACAGTATGTCACATATTTACAATATAGCCATATGTAGACCCTCACCCCCCACACCGAGCACTGCAATCTTGGTATCTCGATATTTTTTTCACACATATATCACCTACACTACAGAAAGTTATATCAAATGTGTCATATGCAATGCACATCAGTATGGTAACATGCAGAACTACAACTACTGACCCATAAGCCTAACAAGACTTATCTGCAAGGCTAGTGAAGGGATCAGCATGGACCTTATCCACATGGACATAGCTGACCTTCAACACACTTGAGTCGGACCATGTTGTGTTTGTCAAGGATAGATCTTGCCTACTGAACCTCATGGACATCTTTGATACTGACCCCGAAGACTTGGATGACAGATAACAGGACATACTGCTTATGTTTGGTTATCCAAGGCCTTTAACAATATCCCCCATTCATGTCTCATAGTGAAAATATTCCATCTAGAAATTAAGCCATACAGTTCTAGCTGGATAAGCAACGGACTCACCAACAGAACACACATTCTCAAAATTGGGACTACACCTCTGCCACTAGCCCACTCACCAGTGAAATACCACAGGGATCTGTGCTGGGCCATCAACTGTGTGGAAACTACTTCCCTCAAGCGAAACCAGTGGTAGGTGGCCTGTGGTTTACCACTTTTGTAGTTGACTGTTAATTGGACACTCACATAGATTTCCCCAATAATGGTAACATATTACAGAAGGGGCTGACAGAGACAAATGATTGGTGCCAAACTCACAGACTGAACCTTACAGCAAACAATGCCTCATTGTCATTTTTGGCAATGAAATACCCCTGCCACACCCCTCTCAGCTGAAACACAGTGTTGTGAGACTCGTGAACACATGTTCACAGCAAGCTGCACTTTCATCACTGTGTCCATAGTGGTGATACAAACATTCTGCATTGCGCACATCATACATATGGACATAACATCCAAGACCAGGGAGGTCATAGATTTGTTGTACTCCACCCTTACTAGACCACTGAGTACAAGGCTCCCTTCAGTCTGTACCTCACCAGACAATGGCAGCAATTGGAGAAAAATAGGGGTTTGTGACCGAGAGAATGCAGGCCCTCCAAACATCACATACATGGAAATGCTACAAGACCTGTCACTGTACTCAGTTTCCTGCAAGCTGCTGAGAGGTGATCTATGCCTGACCCAGAGAAGTCTCAGACCCTGCCCTACTGGAAATGCTGGACATCTGCAAATCAAATGGGACAGGAATAACTCGGACCAGGGTTGTCAACCTAGCCTGTGACATAAACAGAGTATGCTGGGGAGACAGATATATCACCTAGTAACTCACACTCCTCTGTAACAGGATGGCATAATGGTTAATGTGTTTACCTTACAGACACAAGGTGCAGGGTTTGAGTCTCACATGGGGTAATTGACTAGGCTTGAAATGGCCCACAAGGGTAATTAGCCTAGTACTAACCTACCCTATCCCCATACTCTGGAATAGACTGCCCATACATGTCAAGCAGAGCACCTCATTGGCCCTCTTCAAAAGGAACCTTGATGATTGGATGGGAGATAGGAAATTCACCCCGGGGATCATGTCAGTCGCCCTGCTAGACAGGTGCCCAGAGAAGTAAATATTGTGGGAAGAAATTTCCAGGGAATTGTTATAGCTAGGCTTGCATAGGCCTTAGGGCCGATAGCCTAGTACCAACCTATGGACTGGCTCCCACTGCATGTGAAGCAGTGCTCCTCAATGACCCTGTTCAAGTGCAACCTTCACTACTGGTTGGCTGATTGTAAAGTCACCTCTGGGATGGCACCTATGTCCCTCAGAGACAGCCCAGTTATTGCTGCTCACTGCTCACAGAATCATTATGCTAATAGTGACCATCTAAATATGCTTAATAAAGGTACTTGTGTTTTCAGAAAGCTAGATTTCTATTGCCTCATGTATAATGACAATGACAACCATGTACTCGTAAAAATTACAAATACAATATGTGAGAGAAGCAACTATACAATGAATCTAGAATAAATACTCTCTCTCAGGTAACAACAAACCAGATTTCAAACAGGCTGTCAACACACACACTTCACCTCCTCAACAGACCAAATGCACAACAGATAACCTCACATATACAGAGGTAGGCTTTAGAAGCTTACCAAAAGAGCAGAGACCTTGCAAATGCAAACCTTCTGCACACATTACAGTCACAATGGTATCCAATATTTATAAAAACAAATGTATCAGTGTGCCAGCCATTAAGCCCTTAAGGTAAAACACCTGAAAACCAATGTCTTGGTCATAGGCGAATCCATAGTGAGACACACACACACAAATGTTCCCCCTCACCAGGTTGTACAAGGAGGAATTCACATTCAGCCGCCTGTCAGGTGCCAAGATCCACAAAGTCACTCCATGTTGAAGTTAATGACTTAAAATGTACCTCATTGGACTTTATGAAGAGAGATATGACTGAGCTGTCAGATTATCTGCCCCAGATAGGTATGTCTGTAGCCCTAAGCAGCATTCTACCTTCACCAAGGATGAGGCCTCAGTACAAACAAAATAATTATCAACTTCAACAATTGGCTTAGCTACTGGTATCAATCAGGGGGATACAGTATTTGTCAGCCTGGGATGATATGGTCCACAGTCCATGCTGCTTTGCCAGGGATGGTCTTCATCTGTCACCTCTTACCTTTCGGATACCAGCCAAAGTATTTGCCTCCCCCATAGTGCCTTTTTTAGGGGGTCTATATTAAGTTTGAAGTTTGAAAACTTCGAATCTCATATGATTGACATCATATGAGTGAAGTTTTCAAAGATCGAATGTTTCAACGGAGAACGCCGCAGGGAATATTTCCCTTCACTTCAATGTAGTGCGATTTCGGCGTAGGTATATTTAATTAGCGGGGTGTAGGGGGTGCAGGGGGCCTTGCCCCCCTGCATAGAGCGTTCAGGTAGTTTTTTTATTTTTAGTTTGTTTATATTTTATGTTTGATGTTTGAAAACTTTGCTCATATGGAGTTGATCATATGAGATTCAAAGCTTTCAGACTTCGAACATATAATATAGACCCTTTTTTAGGCAATGTCATAAGAACAAAATTCCTGAGTTAAAAATATCCTCCAAGGTTATGCTGCTTAATGTGCAAATGAGAAACTACACCGAATGGAGCACTACTTATTTGGGAAGATGCCTATGTTTGTGCAGTCACAGAGACATGGTTTAGGGCCACAGACAGTATTCTGGCTATGAAAGACTATAATGCCTTCCATACGTTCTGGCCACAAAATGAATGTGAAAGAAAAAAGGAGGAGGTGTCTCCATCTTCATGAAAGACAAATACACCTCAAGACTGATTAAGCAGTACAACTCTCTAGAGTTACTCCAAGTCCAACTAACTGTAGGAATGACCCCCCCTCCATGTCATTGTTAGCTATAGGTTTAAAATATGAACCATGAAATCCACACAGTGCCTTCCTGGATCTACTTGGGTCACTCATAATACAGCCATACACCCTAGGCATTGGTGACTTTAACTGTCCTTTCATCAATTGGGATACATGTATGAACTCAAACACACTTACTGTAAGGTTACTGAACTTTGCAAACACAAATGCTCTGGAACAGTTAGTCCACAACCACACGAGGGGATGAAATGTCCTTGACCTAGTACTCACCAACATGGGAGATCACTGCACCACCCCATGTGTGAGACCCTCCCTGGTAAGATCTGACCATAAATCAGTCATGTTCAATGCAACAACTGAAACTGACCCCCCCCCCCGGATCCAAAAGGTTGAAAAGTTTTTCAAAAGCAAGCTATAGCCTCATAAGTGATGGCATACATAGTTTCAAACCTCCTGCCACCACTGACAGTAAAGACCCCTATACAGAGGTGTACACAGATGCCCTATATAAACAGCTTTACAAGTGTATAGACTTAGCCATACCAGAACAGATCAAAACTTGTTCATAATAAAACAAGCCACCCTAGTGGACAGCTAGCAAAATAGATTATACAACATGAAAAAGAAACTGATGTCCAGGAATTAGATGGAAGAATTTCAGCAGAAGACCACCCTCCATAGCTTGAACAAACAAATGAGACATCTTGTAAAGTCCTCTAAAGCTAATTATGAAACTAAATTAGCATTCATAGCTAAGGATGATCACAACACTTCTTTAGCTATGTCTGTAATGTAAAAGGGAGGGCCCAGATTTGCATCGAATTCATAGTCATACTAAACCTGAGGACATCAACAACTTGTTAGCAGACAGGTTTGGCAAAAATTTCACACCTGTCTTCAGCAATCATACCCCAAAGCATGCCTGTCACGAGTTCTCCACCTATTATCGCCAAAGAACAGGTCATAACCACACTCACCAGGGCCAAAAACACAGTCTCTATGGGACCAGATAACATGCCAGGCTGCTTACTAAATGGTGTAAAGTAAGAGTTAGCAGAACCACTGAGTACTTTCTTCAACCACAATCTAAAGTACTGGCTTTGTCCTGGCAGACTGGAAAACAGCAACTATGCTGCCCTTGCACGGGGGGGGGGGGTCCCTCAACCAACCCAGGGAACTATAGACCCATAAGCCTGACCAGCCTTGTCTGTAAGGCCATGAAGAGACTCATCTTGGACCTTATAAACAAGGACATTGGTGACCTTCAAACTCTTGACCCAACCCAGTTTGGCTTTGTTAATGGTAGATCATGCCTGTTAAACCTAGTGGAATTCTTCAAGAGTGTCACCAAAGCCCTGTATGAAGGTAAATCAGTACATATTGCCTATCTCAACTTGGCGGCATCCATGGTAAACTCACCCAGCTGGGGATTAACCCATACATCATTAGACAGGTAGCCAACTGGCTCACCAGCAGAATGCATACAGTCATACTTGGGGATTCCACCTCTACCAGCAGACCTGTTACCAGTGGTGTTCCACAAGGGTCTATGCTGGGCCTCCTACTATTTGGAAATTCAGGAGATAACAGATGACCTGTGCCTCACCAAGTTCGCTGATGACTGCAAACTATGTGTAGTCATTGAATCTCCAAACTATGTCAACATACTACAAAATGGGCTTACACACATAAATGATTGTTGCCAAAGACACAGACTTAAACATAACCCAAAAAACATGCACTAATTCCCTTTCAGCAAAGGAGAGGTACCTGCAAATTACACTATTAATAATACCCCCTACGTTCCAACACAATTGTGAAAGATTTGGGAATGCAGGTTGATAGCAACATCAACTTTGATAATCATGTGTCCACAGTGGTAAGAAAGACCTTTTACAGTGCACACCTCATAAGTAAGGGCATAGCATCCATGACTAAGGATGTTATCAATCCACCATACTCATCCCTCATCAGATTGATAATAGAGTACAATGCTTCCATTTGCATGTACTTCACCAGACATCTGCAGCAGCTGGAGAGAACTAAGAGGTTTCTCACCAAGAAAATACAGGGACTTCAACACATGACCTACATGGACAGACTGAAGGCCCTGTCAGCGTACTCTGTATCTTATAAACTGCTAAGAGGCAACTTGTGCTTGGCCTACAGAGCACTCTCAAACCCTGCCTTAATGGAAATGTTGCACCTCCACAAATCAAATGGGACAAGACTCATTCACTGTAGGGACCTTAACCTAGCATGCAACATCAAAAGGACATGCTGAGAGACAGATATGTTTCCCAGAGATTGCCACTGCTATGGAACAAACTCCTAATTCATGTTAAACTGAGCTCATCAATAACCCTATTTAAGCATAACTTGGACAATTGGACAGGAAATTGTAAAATTACCCTGGGGGGCTTTCACCTATGTCACTCTTAGACAGGGACAACCAGTGTTGACCATGGATTCACAAATATGGATGACATACCTTGGTCTATAAGGGAACAATGGTACAACTTTGCAAGGCTTGAAAAGGCCCTAGGGCCATTAGCCTAGTAACTTCCTATGAACCTAGGAAACTAGGGCCATTATGGTAGTAGCCTTGTATGAACATACAAACCTATGCAGGCTTGCCAACATCTTGTCTCACACATGTCCTGCTTGGTTTACTATCAAAATGTGGAATGGCACTTACATGAAACTGGGATGTTCGAATGCTTGTTTTCCAATTTCCATAATGCTGCTCTGAAAATGTTCAAATGCACATTAGTGAATAGTAATGTATATTGACTAATGTGCATTCAACATTCTAATAACAGACTGCAGTACAGTGGTGATCGGGAAATTTACCCTTTTCCTCACTGTAGTGTGATCTTGGAGTTGGAATATATAATACACAGGGAGTGTGGGTGGTGCAGGGGGCTTGCCACCCCCCCCACAAAAATGTTAATAATAACGTGGACTTTCAACATTGGAATTTTGAATGTCAATTCCATGGTTACCATTTCTGATATTTTGGTAATTCTGTTATTACCAAATTAGGAAAATTAATGTGATCAAAAAGTGGAAAATTGTTTTGATTTTCCACATTTTAATAATAAACTGTCCTGCCTATCTCACATACTATAAGTTCAGTTACAGTCTTGCAAAAATCAGACTTGTGCCATGGCACTTTTAAGTAGTGTTCTGTAGTCTGTGTAATTAGACAGGTAGGGGTTCTATGCTCACTGCACTCTGTGTGTGTGTGTGTGTGTGTGTGTGTGTGTGTGTGTGTGTGTGTGTGTGTGTGTGTGTGTGTATGTCTGTGTGCATGCGTGTGCGTGTGTGCATGTGTGTGCTCTTGCTTCACATTACAGAGAGCCTTTTACCACACCATATGGGACACTGTCATCACCATACACTGCTGATATCATCAGCTATATCAGATGTTTGGATATGCAGTCATTCCACCAGGCCATGGTCAGACACTGGTCTGGAGGCCAGGCAGACATCACCTCAGCCTACACAAGACAGATTACAGTGACATGGCTTTTAATCTATCCACATACATCAGGGCATGGTTTGTAGGCCCTGTGTTATCTTGATGAGAAAGCCCTGTGGTCTCTCCAGCTGCTGCATGTGTCTGTTGAGGTACATGCAAAAGAGAGCAATATACTGTATTACTGTTCTGATGAGGTTTGACTACAGTGCTGGCATACAATCCTAGGATCTGAATATGATGGCGTGACTTATGATGTGCACCATACATTTTGTCCTGGAAAATCATTAAGGAGAGAAGTTAGAAAGTAATGATGCACATTGCAGTTTTTGACTTCACAACCCTTACAAGAGCATTCACTATACAGTTGTGAAATGTTGATACTACCAACTGTCTAACTTTCCAAGACCAATATAAGTTAGAGGTACAATGAGCAGTTCAACAAAACAAAAACAGATATACTAAGCACTAAAAATTAGGTATGCACTCTGAGCATCAGACACAGCTTTTGTATCCCTGAATCCAAAAGAAAGAAAACAGGGATATGGCACAGTTATCATCACTTGCACAGGGTGTTGTGTGTATATGTGTGTGTGTGTGTGTGGGGGGAGGCAGGAACCCTAGACTGTCACAAAAGGTTGGTGAGTGTGTGTGAGTAAGAAGGAGTAGGCAGACATTGGGATAAAAAAACAAAAGCCCAGTGAGACAAAATGACTAAATGTTATGTGTTTGTAGGGGTCCTCCAGGTGAAATTGATGTGTGAGTATCTGCATGAACACAGCCAAACTCTGTGCTAGATCTATGTCTTGGTCTGTCAGACAGGTGTTTGCCATGCATTGCAGAAGTGGCAGTTCATCATTGTCATCCCCGACCACCAGAACTGGCTCTGACATGAGTTGCACTAGCACCAGCATGCCCAAGGCCAGATGCAGTGCTGTTACCTGAACATGACCGATGTCTGCTGGATGAGCTCCCTTCACAGGGATGTCCAGGACCATGACCTGCCATGTCTGAGTGTGGATAGCACACTCATTAACAAAGCAGTGGAAGTACTGCCGCTATGGGAGCATGATCAGGAATGGCCACATTGGCTGACAGCAGATGATGTGGCTGACCTACACCCACAAGGATGCCATTTCCATCCCAGCAGATGTTCCACCACAGACACTGCTCATTCCATGAAAGACACCCCTCAGTCCATCACAGACACCCCTCGTTCCAACGTGTCATTTATCTGATCCAGTGAATCGGCAACATGGTGGAGGCAGTCACACATGTCAGACTGTGCCACATCCACAACTCTAAGCATTTGTCTGGAGGACCTATGGGAATATGTCTGTGCCTCCATGATGGCCCGAAATATATGTTGACTGGCACGGGAAGTGACACCTGCACCAAGTGAAGGAGGGGACAGCAGATTCCCTCAGAGCACCCCTATTAATCCTCCTGTGTGGCACCTCGCCCACACTTTGGCTATGGCCAGACTCAATAGGCAGTGAAGCCACAGTAGCTACACCTCCCTGATCAGTGTCCTCACCCTCCACCTGTCCAATATCTGTGGGCTCACTGGACTAGGTATGTGTGGGCCTACTGGCTGTGTCCGATGGAAATAGAGGGAATGGCTGTATGTCAACCTTAGTGTCAGATTCAACTTCTGCACCCTGGGCTGTGCCTCACTTTGGCCACCATCATCATCAGAGTCTGCTGATACACTGAAATCAGGAAACACATGGCCCACACTCCCACTGTCATGATCACCTGTGGAAAAAAGCAAGAAACAACAGGAATAAATTAATACCTGCACTACTATAGTGAAATATATACTAACAAACTAACAGTGCTGCCACTATTACAGACAGAACAGCAATAAACACAGCAGGCCTGAGATCAACATCACACACTACAATATTTCTTTAAGCTGCTCAGCAGTACTGACATAAAATGTTTGCCTTAACAACTGCAGATGAAACATTTGACTGTAGTCCAGGCAGTCTTGGAAGAAGTTAAGCAAGAGGTAAGGGCAACATCATCACAATTAACAGTAACACAGGAGGCAATACATTTACCCCTTTATATGTGCATTAAGTTTAATGTCAACAAGAATATGGTTGACAGCTCCAATCTAAGCTTATAACTGTAGCAATCTTCAATCCCACCCCCCCAAAAAAAGACATGTGACACACAATTAACTTATCCATGTCAATTGTTTTGCTATACAACAGTATTCAACTGTTCAGATAACAAAGCCTACCCAGAAGCTACACCTGGGGCATGCTTGCTGTATCAGAGGTTGTTGCACCCACATATTCTCTCTCTCTCTCTCTCTTTCTCTCTCTCTCTCTCTAAAAAAAATCTGCACCTGTCCCACAAAAAAAAAATGTCTCATACATAGCTCTCCATTTTGCACGTGTCTTCTTCACACACTTGATTTGGTCCAATTGTATATACAACATGATTGTGTTATGGTCACCCCTCTCTCTGAGGTGACAGTCCAAATTCAGCTAATATTCTGCATATACTATCAGTTTTTACTGTTGAAGAAAAGAATAGCTATGGTTCTTTCCTACCTCCCTCCTGCACATTCCTGTATTGCTTTCCATTTGTTCTTCCACCTGCTTGCTCCCAATTTTATCATTTTCCTATCTTCCCCATTTCTTTTCTTTAATGCATTATTGCATGATGGTGTGCATTGTACACCAATGGTAAAGCTAAAGTAGTTAAAAGTATTAGATACAGCTGTATTCCATCCCAGTACCACCTGGTCCCAAAAAGGAACACATCACTACATTAACACCTGCTGCCACACTGTCAGTTAAGTAGCAGGTGTATTCCACAGACTCAGTACTAATTGTCATATTTTAGCAATGCTGCCACTGGAAGAGTTACATGACATTCCCTTATGTACTAGTCATTCTTAAGGTCTCCCTTTTGGCCCATTTTGTAATGCCACACAAATAAGATAAGCACAGCCAATCCTTCTATTATTCATCCATTGCCTGTGATTCTGCTAAGTGCCACACTGCTGAAACAATAACCTAAAAGTAATAAAATAATAATAAAAAACTGATAGAGAAAACACCATTTTCACACAAATGAAGAGGAGG
Organism: Protopterus annectens; assembly: GCF_019279795.1. Taxonomy (NCBI): domain Eukaryota; kingdom Metazoa; phylum Chordata; order Ceratodontiformes; family Protopteridae; genus Protopterus; species Protopterus annectens. The sequence continues at coordinate 1,571,251,650 of NC_056733.1, read as the reverse complement.
TTGGATGTTAATGAAACAGAACTTGTGAATTGTGTGCTGCTTACACTGCATTTCCAACCTTGACAGACATACATGTAACACTTTGTAAATCTAGCATGAAACACCCACCTGATGTAAGCATTCACAGTTGCCATCCATTAAACACAAACATTGAGGGAGTGCCTGCACTATGTTTACATCCCTACCCGGATCCAGTTTATTTGGGTTCAGCAGTTCAGACCTCATTTGCATCTTCACCATGCTTACAGCCCTGAATATACACCAGAAGGCATCCATGTAGCTAGGGAAACTGAAGGGAGCTGAAATGTGTATGTGTTGAACACAGAGGAGTACTGATTTTTAGATGATATTCCTACATTTCATCAGCTACATATTGCATATGCTGACATGTAACTATGAATAGTTTGTTTAATGTTTTTTGTAATTATTTTGATTAGCACTCACTTTTATACTTCTATCTGTCTGCATTACTTACAAGTGTACTGTTCATCTGGGATGGGAGAGCAAAGCTGCATTTGTGTTATTGCACAAAAAAAGGATTTATGCTGCTATTGTTACTCTTTTTTTGTAGCATCCAGCCTACTGTCACATGTTAAGGTCAGTTCTGTACATATCTCACACATTTTACTTTTTATTCTGTCCGTGAAGATCCCTTTCCATGGCTGTATTCCAAAAGTTTTGGAATTCATGGGGAACACCAGCATCAAGTCTACACGAGTGCTTTATAGCTTGTTGAATAACTCCAATGTGTTGCCTTGGTTGATTAGTATGCAATTCAGCTGCTTATGCAATAATTAGCATGCCATGGTGTTTACCTTGTTTGCACAGGGTTGCGTGCTGCTACATAGCACTTACTGAATTTAAAAGTTTTCACACCCATGTGCACATTGCAGAGGAGTTTATTTCTGAGATTTCCAAGATGGATGCACATTGATCAACAGGCTGATTTGAGTTCTCCTATTGTGAAAATAGAAACTGAGAAAAAGAGCCAACAAAACTGTCATTTTTGGCAAAATACAGTCACTGGTCAGTAATTCCATTGCCTGGATGCCAACAAATAAGAATTATGAAGAACCTGAGAAAAAATCAACCAGAAAATGAGAAGAAAAAAACTCTTTCTGGGAAGAACCCTTTAACTGTTCAGCAAAAAGTAGTTCAAGTTCAGTATTAGTACAGGAGATGGCTTCTGGTAATTTAGAGGAAAAAAAATAAATGCATTGACAGGTATTTGAAGTAAATGAAACACTGAGTGAATCTATCATTTCAAACAACAAAAGGCTGGAAAATAGGTGAATCATTAACTAACTATTCAGATAAGGTGATAAAACTGCGAAAATCAAGGGATGAAATGAAGAAAATGATAGCTGAATATGAGATTTCTCAAGAAGAGTTAGACGACAGAACTTACAGGGAAAACCTGAGATTTAAGAAATGGGAAGGAATAGACTGTAATAAATGTATGAATGCCCAAAAAAAGCAACTGGACAATGTTCCACAGCGGAATTTTTTTAACTAAAAAGGCACATTGTGTATATGCTGCAAACCTGGCCATAAGAAAACAGCCAATACTTATATTAGTAAAGCTGCAATCATGCAAGTAGTAAGAGTTGCACCTGCCAAAACTGTGGCAGAAAGAAAAAGCATTACAACTGTAGACCATAGAGAGTTTGTGGAAAATGATTATTCACTCTATACCAGGGGAGGTATACATTGGGGAAGCACTAGTATATTAGAAAAAAGTTGTGATGGCTGTATTACCCAACGAGGGTAAAGATCAATCAGACCCAGCTTCATACAGACCATTTAAATTTTATACTATGATAATAAAGTGTTTATGTCTATGCTAGCTAAGAGAATAGCAAATATGTTGCCAAATTTGACAGCTATGGACCAGTGTGTGGAGGGGAGGCAAATCTTTGATAACATTAACAGAACATTGATGATTCAGAGGGAAGCAGAATATAAGAAAATGTTGCTGTTGTTGGTGGGCCTCGATACAGGGAAAGCATGTGATAGAGTCAGCTAGGATTTTATGCACAGAATATTGGCAGCTTTTCTTTTCTATAATAGAATAGTAGGGTTAATTTGGAGGATAAAAGAAGGGCCAGAGGCAAAAATTAAAATGGAAGGGTTCTTCACTGTCAAGTTGTGTTTGAACAGAGGAACCAGGCAGGGGTGTCATCCTTTACCTTTCTTGTTTGCTTTATATTTAGTCTTTGCAAAGAAAAAAAAATAATCCCCATACTCAAGGATATAACTGGTACATTAATCAAGAAAAGTTAACTTTATTTGCAGGTAATATTATTTTGTACTTGAAAAATCCAGAAAAGGACATTTCATTGTTATGGAATATTCTGAGACAGTTTCAAGTCTTTTCAATGTATAAAATTAATGAAGATAAAGCAAAGGCCCTACTGGTAAACTCTCTACCCACAGATGAATTGGTTCAACAATACCATATTTATGGTGATATGATAATCTGGAATATTTAGATGCATGGATTAAAAAGGATTATGTTATGGCATCTAAGGACACATAGAAAGATCCAAAACAAAATGTAATATACAAACTGAGAAACTAGAAGCTCTTGATTATGGGTATTTGCTTGGAATTATTTGCATCGGTATTTTTTATACCCCAAGCAGACTACAGAGAATTTTTTTACTCAGGTAGATAGCAAATGTTGGAAGTGTGATGTAAGATAGACATAACTGGGAATATTTTTTGGAAGTTTAAGAAGGTGGCAGGTTTTAAAAATTCTATACAGAGTACTCAATCAGAAATATTGGAGGAACAAATTGCTGTAGCTTAGGAAATGATTATTTGAGCTCTGGCACAGGATCTGAATTATCTATATATAGTAAGGCCTTACAAAGTTTAATGCTATTGGTCACCAAAAACAATTACTAGAAAATGGAAATCAAAGTCTAAATCAACTGCAACTGAAGTACTGAATATTGTAAAAGGAATACAAAAACTAGAGGTGGGATCCTTAGAAAAGGGAAGGAGTAAATTACATATAAATAAATATAACTTGTGGAAACAGTATTTTATTTTATTTTATTATTAACATTGTAATGCCCAAAACAGCCAAAGTTCAATCCTTATTGTGCACGAAAAAGCGTGTTCAGGTAAAGTGTGAAGGCAGAAGTTGAATTCACTTTTTAGATGAAACCACCACTAGAGTCGGATGTAGAACCTGCAATAAAGTGAAAACTATGTCCTTGATGTTTAATTACGTGTTTAGCTAAGGCATTTTCTTTTTTTAATTTTCTTATTGCATAGTCATGTTGGTACAGTCTGTCCCGAAATCTCCGGTCAGATTTACCTATGTAAAATGCCTCGCAACAGTTGCACTTTGCTAAACAGACAATGGATCTGGATTCACAATTAAGTTTTTGTGTAATACTGTACTTTTTACTACGAATTACAAAAGAGTTAGAGGCTTTGACAAAATGACAATAATTGCATGCCCCACACTGAAAACAACCTTTTATTCTAGTCAACCATTCTGTCTGTTTACTTCTTTCTAGTAAAGTCTTTAGATTATTGCCCCTCCTGTATGCTATCAAGGGTCTACTACCTAATTTTTCCAAAAGTTCCTCATTGTTTGTTATATAATACCAATTCTTGTAAAGAATGAATTGAATATTCCTCGAGTCAATACTGTAGTTTGTGATAAAACTATTTACAAAAAAGGTTTCAGTTGTTCCAGTGTTGGAAGGTCCAATTGTTGAAATAGTCTTTTCCCCAGGACTCAGGTTTCCTTCTGAAATCTCGGCCTGTCCACTTATAATTTTACGTGGGAGTAGAGGAAGAAACTGCCCTTCCATTCTCTTTCTATTAACTTCGTCTAGTAGTTCTTCAAATAGGGTATTTGGGTAGCCTCGGTTCCTGAACATTCCCTCCAATGTTTTACATTCTTCCAAAAATAGTTCTTCCCTACTGCACATTCTGGCTGCTCGAATCAACTGTCCTTTAATAATAGCTTTCTTTTGTTTAAAAGGATGGCAGCTGTTGTAATGCAGGAATGAGTTACAGTAGGTTGGTTTTCTATATATTTTAGAAAAATATTCACCATTGCCAACATCTTTATATAGGTGGACGTCCAGGTAATCAGTACTTGACTCTGAAAATTTTGATGTGAATTTTAGAAAATTAGTTGTGTTGTTTATATACTCGACTAACCCTCTTGCTAAAATTTCATCACCATCAAATAGGATGAAAATATCATCCAAGTACCGTGTGTAAAATTTGATATTATTCATTTTGTTGGCGTCATTAAAGATGTTGTCTGCCTCCCAGTAGGCCATAAAAATGTTAGCCACTGTAGCTCCGCATGGAGACCCCATTGCTACGCCTTGCTTCTGAAGGTAGTAATTCCCATTAAAAGTGAAAAAATTCGACGTAAGTATAATATCCAATAGTTGGGTTACTAAGTCAATTTCATTTTTAGGGGCTCCCAAGCGGTCCAACATTGATGAAATCCATTCAATTGCCTCTAGATGGGGTATGGACGTGTATAAATCTATGACGTCTATGGTGAGGAAATTGAATGTATCACTGTAATCAATTTCACACATCTTCTTCAAAAATGACCATGAGTCCTTACATATATTTTCTTAATGTATTTACTCAAAATGGTTTCAACAAGTTGAGCACTAGGGTATGTAAAGGAGAGGCGACTGTCGATCAATGCTCGAATTGCTGGATTCACCATGTTTTTATGAATCTTTGGTATACCAAAGATCACTGGTGTTCTAGGCATTGTGATATCAATATAATTGTACGTGTCAGTATCAATAGATCCACTAATAAAAAGGTCCCTCAAATAACCTCTAGTTCTAGCAATTGAGATGTTCATCTCATTCAGTGATGATAAACTATAGGCCGGACTATCAAGTACTATTTCCATCTTGTTGGTGTATGAAAAATTATCAAAGATCACAAGCCCACCCCCTTTGTCAGGTTTTACTACCCTGACTGGTGCCTTACATAAGTTTTCTAGTGCTTGGAGTTGTTCTTCAGTGATGTTATAATCAGAACGGTCATTTTTGAATTGTGAGAAAGTAGCCATGTGCCTAAGATCTAGTTCACACGTCTTTTCAAAAAGTGTTAGTATGTTGTGTAAGGGAGGGTTGTAAGTACTTGCTAGCTTTAAACTAGTATTCACAGTAGTGGAGTTGTTGTTAAACATTATATACAGGTTTAGTTTTCTGACAAAGCATTTAAGATCAATCAATGTCCTGACAAGGTTGCATTTAGTTGTAGGCACAAACGTATTGCCCAGTGCTAAAAGTTCTATTAAAGGTGGAGATACATAAAAACTTGAAAAATTCTAAATGGTAAAGTCACCTTTTTCATTGGTCAAAATACTTAAGTCGCCCGAGATGTTAATGTCAGTTGTGGGCATTTGATTGGAAATGGCTTCACCCATCACTAACGTCTGGTCCAGTTCTTGTTGTAGTAGGGGCGTTGTTTCGTGTTCCCTAAAAAATGCCTTTCAGAATTTTCACTTCTTTGATGGTTAGCGATATATTGTTGGCCACTCCTGGTGTTGTGTACTTTAACATAATTACCACGTGGAGGTACACCAGCATTAAAGTTCTTATCTGTTTCATCCCAATCTCCACCTCCTCCTGTATTAGAGACATTGTTGTCGTTTTCAGTCTCTGTAGTAGTACTGCCATGCTGGATATTTGTTAACACCTTTATTTTAGGGTAAGCTGTCCTGTTAGAATAGCTCAACCTATCCCTTGCCAATTTTTTACTTTTGTTTGCTTTTAACTTCTCCACTAAACCATCGATACTCGAAAAAATACGAGAATAATCGTATTTGTATCTGTCAAAGTGCAGATTCTGTTTCAGTGAATTGTCAAGTTGGTTGACCTCTTCTATTAAACTGGTGATTTGCACATTGTAATGTTTAGAAATTAGCTCCATCAGTTCAATGCCTTGCTTGTCAAACAGTGTAATTAATTCTGCACAAAAATCAGCGTTGTTAAAAATTCCAGTAGGACAGAAAGAAGAGCGAAGACCCTTTGGGATAATTCTTTCTGAAATGCATTGTTGAAAATAAACTACCTCTAGTTGTAACTTTTTTAATTTCATTAATTTATTATCAAAGTCTCTTAAATTATCTGTAATTACATTTTCATTTACCATTGAAGTAGATTGCCCCATAGCCGGTTGTTCCTGAGGCAGACAAAGCCTCAAGTTATCTGTGTTTTGAATCCAAATGCCGAAATTCAGAACACCAATAAGCCCTGGGGGCATTGGTAAATGAACGCCGCTTTCTGGTTGTGAAAAGCCTTCCATTGCTGTGCCGCTGACATTGTAAGCACCTTCCAATGTTTCCCTAGTATCATCATTACGAACAGGTTGACCCGGGGGTAGGGAACTCAGGTTAAGTGATGAAATAGTGCCAGTAGAAGTTCCTAAACCTCCTTCTTGTAGTGACCTTGGAGGTAGACCTGTTTGTGAATTGAAAAATCCAATAGTTTGTGGTGGAATAAGTTTGACGCGTTGGTCCAAAGCGCCAAGTTTAGTAACAAAAGAATCCATTCTTTTGTTTAAATTTTGAATTAAACTAACAAGGTCATTGCCTCCATCTCCTGTTGCATTGTTAGACGCAAATAACCGTGGGCTGGTAGGACTGCCGGTAGCCATACTGATAAACCAACAGACAAAGACAAGTAAAGTAACAAAATGCAGCCCAAACAGACACCGTAATGCCCAAAACAGCCAAAGTTCAATCCTTATTGTGCATGAAAAAGCGTGTTCAGGTAAAGTGTGAAGGCAGAAGTTGAATTCACTTTTTAGATGAAACCACCACTAGAGTCGGATGTAGAACCTGCAATAAAGTGAAAACTATGTCCTTGATGTTTAATTACGTGTTTAGCTAAGGCATTTTCTTTTTTTAATTTTCTTATTGCATAGTCATGTTGGTACAGTCTGTCCCGAAATCTTCGGTCAGATTTACCTATGTAAAATGCCTCGCAACAGTTGCACTTTGCTAAATAGACAATGGATCTGGATTCACAATTAAGTCTTTGTGTAATATTGTACTTTTTACTACGAATTACAAAAGAGTTAGAGGCTTTGACAAAATGACAATAATTGCATGCCCCACACTGAAAACAACCTTTTATTCTAGTCAACCATTCTGTCTATTTACTTCTTTCTAGTAAAGTCTTTAGATTATTGCCCCTCCTGTATGCTATCAAGGGTCTACTACCTAATTTTTCCAAAAGTTCCTCATTGTTTGTTATATAATACCAATTCTTGTAAAGAATGAATTGAATATTCCTCGAGTCAATACTGTAGTTCGTGATAAAACTATTTACAAAAAAGGTTTCAGTTGTTCCAGTGTTGGAAGGTCCAATTGTTGAAATAGTCCTTTCCCCAGGACTCAGGTTTCCTTCTGAAATCTCGGCCTGTCCACTTATAATTTTACGTGGGAGTAGAGGAAGAAACTGCCCTTCCCTTCTCTTTCTATTAACTTCGTCTAGTAGTTCTTCAAATAGGGTATTTGGGTAGCCTCGGTTCCTGAACATTCCCTCCAATGTTTTACATTCTTCCAAAAATAGTTCTTCCCTACTGCACATTCTGGCTGCTCGAATCAACTGTCCTTTAATAATAGCTTTCTTTTGCTTAAAAGGATGGCAGCTGTTGTAATGCAGGAATGAGTTACAGTAGGTTGGTTTTCTATATATTTTAGAAAAATATTCACCATTGTCAACATCTTTATATAGGTGGACGTCCAGGAAATCAGTACTTGACTCTGAAAATTTTGATGTGAATTTTAGAAAATTAGTTGTGTTGTTTATATACTCATTGTTACGGTGTCTGTTTGGGCTGCATTTTGTTACTTTGCTTGTCTTTGTCTGTTGGTTTATTATTAACATTTGTTTACCAGGAAAGTCCAACTTGGACAGAGCCCATTTTCAGCAGAGTCCCGGGAAGAAACCCTCCAAATGCATGTCCTTGGAATGTAGGAGGAAACCACAGCACCAGTAGGGAACCCACGTGAATGCAGTGTGGACAGAGACACCAAGAAACAAAGAAATTGTGGACACATGCCAGCCCCCTCTGCAGCCCAGTGGGAGTCATAGAGTACCTATTCCAGTGGATGAAAAGGTATGTATGCCTTGTATGTATATTAGCTACATGGACCTTTCAGTGACTTACTAGGGACACTGTGGGGGTACCTCAGGCATCTGCCTCAAGAATACCACATCTGTTTATCAATGCTTCAGCATGTGAGGAAGCATATGTGGTTCCCATGTACCCCAGATAAGAGAGCCAATACCATGTGTGACTGTTATGCCATAGTCCATTTCTATGAGGTACTGGAGGTCATAGAGTATACCTATATTGAAATAAAGGCCCCACATTGTGAACTGGGAAGGAGATATGAACCACAAAGGGCATCACTCCATTAAATGCCAGGTGGTCTGTAATGCACAGGATATGTGTGCAGGCTACCCAGACAATTTTCACAACTCCCACATATTGCACACATGATCTATACCAATAGTTTGCAAGGGGTGGCATCCTTTGTAGATGATGCTCGATATGCCTTGGAGCCCTGATTATTTCTTGCAAAATTTTGTAAAGCTCCATAACAGTAGTTTTTGGTGGAATATTAACACATTCAAGTATAAACCTCCTTCTCCTTTGTCAATTGTACATCACTACCACAAATCCCTACCATCATCTTTATTTCCCTCTTCTATCAATACTGGAGCTTCTCTAGCAATTATTATAATTATTCCCCATTTCCTTTGTGCCTACCATTTTGCTTAATATCCACCCTGATATCCTTTCTTTATAAATTCACATGCTAATTTCTTTCCAAATACGTCTCCTGCAGCATTGCTATTTGCACTCTGCATTTCTTAATATAATTCAATATTCTTACCTTTTTGTCTATACCTGTAAGGCTATTTATGTTCCAAAATAATATAGATGGCATAGCCATTATGATAAGAAGTTATTGTTCTCACCTATTATACATGACAGTTTTTTTGAATGACTACCTCCAGCTTTTAAGTTACATACACAGACTAATGCTTGGCAGGTTGAGCTTTTATACAGTTGTTTCCTGCCATTTCCATATGGACTTATGTTACATTTTTCAAGACAATTTATTTTAATGAAAACCCTTAATCAAAAAGCTGAATACATTTTCAGAACACCCCATAACCTATTAACTTAGAACAAACACACACAACTATGTACATCTTCAAAAATGAAGTTTAACCCCCCATAGGAACAACTGCCCCAAACTGACAGCTGCTTCCACAGGCATTACCTAACTAAAATTAAGGTTACCCATGTTAAAGTGCATACTATGGCCTGTGCTCCCACTTACACTCATTGCAGTTTGTTCTTTTTCATCAGTATTCCACTCACAGATGTGAAAACAGCTTCTGTGCTTTCAGAAAACATCAACTTTTATCCTTAAGAAAAAGTGCATTGGCTATCTTTAAATAAAACTAAGTTATACACTGTTCTGTTAAGTACATTGAAATATTAAGGTTTTTAGGGAAGCTGCTATCTCTTATTCAATTTCAGCAATTCCAGTCTACTCAACACTCTACTCAGGATCCTGCTTACTGTATGTGCAAGCAACTGCCTAACTATTTTATTACTATTTTTACACTATTGTATTACTATTTTTACATTGCTCTAGCTCTTGACCAACAACCAGCAGCCCCTCATAGATCACCTCTCTCTACTCTGTCCTCCTCTTCCTCCCACCGACCTCTATGAACTCTCTCTCAAGCTGATTATACCTACTGGTTCTTGTTGTTAAATCAGTAGAGAAGTGCTCCTAATTAGTAGAGACCCACATTATTGTTGTCTATGCAGTAGCTAGTGCCTATACATTCACGTACCCTATCAATATCTGTTTTCTTTCATCTATCCTTCTCTGTGTTCTTTTCTCCCCAGCTCCCTCCAAACTATCTCTCAACCCAGCCAAAGGTTCCTCCCTCACAGGCTTGTATAACCCCTAATTTCAGCCACCATATAATCCTCTTCTCTCCTACTTACCTCAAAAAAACAGCCTCCTTACAATATTATTCTTCTCTTACTATAGAAGCATTTGCCTACCTATTTGAACCTACCCTCCTGATTGTTTTGTGTAGTTCAGCTAAAAACGTGACCAGGGCCAGCCCGCTCCATTTGTCCTTGCTGTGCTCGGGCTTCACTATGCTCCTCTACCCTACCCATATACCCATCCATCCCTACTGTCTTTAGATTTATAGTTCCACAGCCATACCCTCTCATTACAACTTCCAATCAAATTTCACTACCCAATACAACTCACCATTGCACTTCCTCTTCTACACCACTCCCACTTCCATTTTACTACTACTCAGAAAAACCTACACCTCTCATCTTTACCCCCACTTCTTTTTTTCCACTACAGTCAAAGAAAATGTAACTAAGCCATAAACCATAGCTAAAATGCCCATAATTAACAGACCTCCTATAACAAACAGAGCCAAGTCCTACCAGCCCTCTATAAAGTCAATGAACCTTCTCTTACTAATTACCACTCTAACCTTACTGATAATAGCAACTTACACCTTCTACCATTCTATTATTAATGAACCTCCCCTTTCCACTCCACCTCTAACACCCATTCCCTACCACTTAAACCAGTAAATATCCCCATTTGTAGTTCCATCTTCAATAACTCAAGTTTAAACCAAGCAAAACTTTCACTTTATTCTCATCTTAACATACCTAGTACCTCACAGAAATATAATAAAAACATTATCAACTTCTTGAAATTGGTGGTAAACATAGCATTAAAGCTATCCCTTAGTGGGAATATTCATCCAAACCCCAGCCCAGCCTGTAACCCCTTCAACTCAGTCTCACTAAATGACACACACTCAAAAAGTAGTCAGGCATCAATCATTTCAGATAGGGACAAAACTGATATTCTAATACTGAATATGAAAATCCATGAACTCCACGCTAACTTCTCCTTTTATTCCCCTGATATTGTAACCAAAACCTGGCTAAACCCAAATACCAACAGCAATGAAATACTAGAACCAAGTGATAACATCATACATACAGACAGAGCAAAGAAAAGAGGGGGAGGTGTAGCCCTACTCTTTAAAAAATGCCTCTCAATAGAAACACTAGATGAAGAAAACCTTAAAAATGCTGAAACAGTATTTGCCAAACTGAACATTAACCACAAGGAACATATATACATATAGGTATCAATGTGCCACCGGGGGACAATATCCAGATGCTAGAAAATATATTACATTGGTGTAGCAAAACCTTACCTCAGGTAACACTTGTTATGGGCGACCTCAACATAGACTGGTTAGACTGCAACTCTCCAAACCCCAAAAATTGCATTACCATGCATGGCTTCTCTCAACTCATCCAATCACCCATTATGGTTAATAAGCCATCTAACAAGCATTCCACTCTTGACTGGATATTAACAAATAGGATGGACCTATATCCCTACTCTGGCTGTCTACCAGATACTCTCAGTGATCACTATCCAACATATTTAGTCAGGAAAAAAACTAATCCTACTAAACAACCCACTCTACTAAAAATAAGAAACAAAAAACAACTAAACCCCTATATGAAGACTGGTAGAGAAGGGGTGAAGGCTGCCAGCTTAGTCAAATAGAATTTGATACATAATTCTGGCATTTGTAAATATAAATGTAAAATACAGGCCTGTGTCTTAAATGTAAAGAAATGCTGTTTTAACAATGTGGCAACATTGCCATCTGCTGTAAGGAAAACTAAGTCAAGCATTTCTTATTGGTCCTTTGAAATTAAAATTACCTTATGTCTATTCCTTTGAAGTTAGAATTTGGAGTCGATGAGTCTGGAGTAAGCATCCTGCCTGTTGTTTTAAGGCTAAAGTTAATGACCAGAATTTACATGTGGAATATCCTTTATTGCTCTAAGTGTAAAAGAATGTAAATGCAGTTTCTGTGTGGCCTGGGAACCAAGAAAGTGTAAACAAATGATGTAATGCTTTATCAGAACTGTAGTTTCAATTTAAACAGTTGTTGTTGTTGTGTCTTTCGGCTTTTCCCAGTTATGGGGTCGCCACAGCGGAACTCCGGTCCGCTAATGACTGGCAATAGATTTTTACGTGCCGAGTTGCCAACTCTGATGCACAACCTTCAACGAAGGTACGCCCATTCACGCATGTCCCCACACAGAAGACACTCTAGCTGAGAATCGAACAGGACAACGTCTTACTGTGAGGCGACAACGCTACCGCAGCACCACCAGAAATTATTAAGCATTTTTGTCTTGATATTCAACTCATCATTGCCTTGCTCTATGTAAGTAAGTTATCTTAGAAGTATGTTTTCTTGTAGAAATAGCTAGGACTATAAAGATTAGACTAAGTGTTTTTCTGTTATATCAGAACTGTACTACGGAATTAGTTTAAGTTTCTGTGTGATCTCTGAACTCTTGAATGGCACTGTGGTGTAGTAGTATTGTCTTGTGTTTTTAGTATTTATTATTAAATATTTAAAAACCTTTTACCTGTGGCTGATTTGTCTAGGGATAAGTTAAGCTCTAGAGTACATTGCATATTTATAGAGTTTATTATACAAAGCCACTCTAATAAGCCTTAGTCTGTGTAGTCACACTTACCAATTGGATAATAATATTGCACAGTAATAATTGGACACCCTTTTAAGGGCCTTTTAGTAGCTGATAATTATTAGCTGGTGATGGCAGTAATTACTACTGTATAGTCTGGGTAAAGGGGCACAGCTGGAGAATCTGTGTCAGCCTTTCCCAGGAGTGTCTGTGAAGTTGTATAAATACTTATCTCAAAGTATGTGTGTGTCAGCTACTTGGGCAGGGACATGAAGCACTTGTTGGACAGAGAAGGTACTGGAGGTTAGTTTGCCAACTAGGCTGAGATCTGGACCTTATAGCTGTGCCAGTGGAGAGTTTTATTGGGGACCTGGAGAGCAAGGGAGGAACCAGCCCCAGACTGACTGTGATCTCTGTGTGCACTTAAGGGAAATTGTACTTTACTGTGTGTATTTGTTATCCTTTCCTCTTATATGAGATGCCCTCTCTGGTGTTAGTGGTGAGGATTGAGGCTCCTTGATTGCTGGGCCAGGGCACGGGCATCACATGTGGTGGCAGTGGTGGTGGATATCCACATCATATATTAATTAGTAGGCAAATACTAATTGGCTTGTACTGGTGTGGGTAGAGTGAATCCTGTAGTTTATGTACAGTGATCACTGAAGGTGTTTTGTACTCTAAAACAGCCACGCAGTGAATACTCAGAGTTCAGATCACAATTGTTTTATTTCTTTTGTTAGCTTAGTTAGTCAGGGTGAGTAGACAGCATGTCAGCAGAGTATGGAAAGCTGACAAGAAGCCATCTGGTGGAGATGTGCCAGGCTAGGGGACTGGTGCATGGAAACCAGGCTAGGGGACTGGTGCATGGAAACCTGACTAAGGCAGACCTGATTTCAGCCTTGGTTACAGCTGCATCAGAAAACAGCATCCAGGAGGATAAGCAAACTGGCAGTGGAGATACAATATTCTCAGAGAATGGACAGCTCAACCTTTCTGTAGTGGACTTAAAAATCCAGCTGGAGCTAAAGAGAATTCAGTTGGAGGCCAGGCATTTGGAGATAGAAGCCGAAGAAAAGGAGCATCATAGGAGGCATGAGAGGGAAATGCTGACTCTTCGCCAGAGTCATGGAGGTAATGGGGAAGGGAGTAACTGGACCCCAGAAGCACAACAGGTCAGTAAATTTCTTCTGCAATTTAAAGAGGGGGATAATTTTGATAGTTTCATTCATATGTTTGAAAGGGTATGCAAACAGTATAGTGTTGACCAAAGGCTCTGGGTACGGTTCCTGACCCCCTTACTCCATGGGAAAGCTGTAAATGCATTGGCTAAAATGTCTGACATTGCATGTTTTGATTATACTGTTGTAAAAAGTCACTTGTTAAAATGTTTTAAGCTAACACCTGAAATGTATAGGAAAAAGTTTTGTGCACATAGACGCAAGGCAGATGAAAATTTATGTGAATATGTTGTTGAACTGAGCACTTATTTTCATAGCTGGGTGAGTGGATGTCAGGTCACCACTTTTGAAAGGCTGGCAGACCTTTTGGTGAGGGAACAAGCCCTTAGCACTTTGCCTGAGGACATGAGCATCTGGTTAGCTGATAGACGATGTGATACTTCAGATGAGTTGGGAAAGAAGGAAGACCTATACCTGGCCAGCAGGGCAGCCCTGCACAAGAAAGGGACCCCTTGTACTGCTCATGGGTCTAAAGGAACCCATGGTGGGCAGCATAGACTGCCCCAATAGAATCTGTCAGTAGCAGGGGAAGCCACTAGTCTAGGTACACATCCAGGAGCTAGGGTTAAATGTTTTGAATGCAACCAGTGGGGGCCTGTGGCATATAGGTGTCCACGGAGGCAAGGTGGGGAACCAAAGGTGAGGGAGCCATTAAGTGGGAAAGACAAAATGCCAATAGTAGGTAGTCTTGAGACAACAGAGGTACTAAACTACCATCCTGCAGATGTCCTGACACAGAAGGATTTGGATGAGGCAGTACCATGTACTTATGCAGTTACACGCGGTCAGGCTAGGAGACAAGCATGTGGGTCTGGTAGCCTGGGAAAGACTCAGACAGACTGCATACTTGCAGCCAGGACTGGTGTGGTGGTTACTTCAGGGAGGGAACTACTCTGTAGCAGTGAGACTGAAGGTGAGCCACAGCTGCTTCTGGCTACTGATGTTCCCTTGGACAGGGTAACTGCAAAGGTAGAGGTGAGTATTAGTATCCAGGCTGACAGTGAGGCATCACTGTCAGACGATGCCAGACTTCCTTTGGAAGGGGAGCTGGGAAGGGTTACAAGGAGGGAGTTGAGACAGGCTCAGCTCTTAGACCCTACATTGCAAGGCATGAGGCAGGTAGCTAGGGAGGCACCTGATTCTCTAGGAAAGGGGGAATCTGTATACTGGGACAAAGAGTTACTATACAGAGAGTGAACCCCTGAGGGAGGGTTAGAATGTGAGCGAGTACAGCAGTTGGTAGTGCCTAGAGCCTACCATCTGGCGCTTCTAGCCATAGCCCATGATATTCCCTTTGCAGGTCATATGGGCATAAAACATACAAAGAGGCACATTATGCAGAACTTCTATTGGCCCAGAATTTCCAGAGATGTAACAGGGTACTGCAGGACCTGTGAGCAGTGCCAAAAGGTAGGCAAGGCAGGAGACAAGGTGAGAGCTCCTTTGATGCCTTTGCCTGTGGTTGAGGATCCATTTCAGAGGGTAGCTATGGATATTGTGGGTCCTCTGAATACCCCAAATTCCACAGGGAAAAAGTATATCTTAGTGGTAGTGGATTATGCTACACAATACCCTGAGGCAGTGGCTTTGTCCTCCATTGAGGCAGAGCAGGTGGCATGATTTTCAGCAGGATATGTTTCCCAAAAGAAATACTGTCTGACAGAGGTGCTAATTTCATGTCAGACCTGCTAGCTTGTCTGTGGAATTCCTGTGGGGAGAAGCACATGAAGACCAACCCTACCATCCCCAGACTAATGGTCTTGTTGACAGGTTAAACTCTACAATCAAGTCCATGCTACGGGCATTTGCAGATCAGTTTGAGGGAGTGGGACAAATATTTGCCCATCTGTTGTTTGCTTACAGAGAGGTTCCCCAGGAATCCACATGTTTTTCACCCTTTGAGTTGCTGTATGGGCATAGGGTGATGGGGACCTCTAGATTTAGTCTGAGATGAGTGGGAAGGTGAGTGTGAGTCTCACAAGGAGTCTATTGTGGCATACGTCCTAAATCTCAGGACAGGGCTCAGGGAACTCATCAGCTTGGCCCAGGAGAACCTGGCAGAAGCCCAACAACAGAAAAAGGTGTGGTATGACAGGAATGCTTGAGCTAGAGAGTATGCTGTGGGGCAGCAGGTAATGGTTCTCATTCCTGTCAGACACAACAAGCTGCAAGCAGCTTGGGATTGTCCCTACAAGGGGATAAGAAATGTAAGTGATGTTAACTAAATGGTGGAACTGCTAGGCAGATGGCAGAGGCACAAATTGTATTATGTTAACATGATGAAGCTTTACCATGATAGGGAGGCCCTTGTGCTGAGCATTTGCAGTGGATTGCAGGAGGAGTCTGAGGGAGATCTGGGGGCTGATCTCCTCAGTGAGGCTTGGGCTGACACTTCAGTGGGAGGGGTAGCAATGTCCCAGCAACTATCTCCTACCCAGGTTCGAGAAATCTGAGCAGTGTTGCAGGAATTCGGGAACATGTTCACTGGGAAACCAGGCTGCACCTACCTGGTACAGCACCAGGTGTATACGGGGCCCCAAAGGCCTATCAGGCAGCCCCCTTATAGGGTGCCTGAGAGAGTCAAACAGACTCTGAAGGAAGAGGTACAGTAGACGTTGGAACTAGGGGTGTTTCGAGAGTCCAACAGTCCCTGGGCCTCCCGAGTGGTGCTGGTGCCAAAAAAGAATGGCAGCACCAGGTTCTGTGTGGACTACAGGAAATTAAATAGTCACACAGAGTCAGATCTTACCCCATCCCTAGGACAGATGAGGCCCTAGAGCAGCTGGGCTGGGTGGAGCTAAGTCTCTTACAGCCATTGATCTTACCAAGGGTTACTGGCAGGTGCCCTTGACTCCCAGTGCTAGAGAGAAGTCAGCCTTTGTGACTCCTTTTGGCTTGTATGAGTTCACAAAGATGCCCTTTGGGATGAAGAATGCCCCAGCGACTTTCTAGAGGCTGGTAGATCATATCCTAGTAGGAGCTGGAGGGTTTGCCCTTGCTTACCTAGATGATATTGCCATCTACAGCTATTCTTGGCCAGAGCACCTTCAGCATGTCAGAAAGGTGCTGGGCAGACCACATAGGGCAGGGTTGACCATTAAGCAGAGCAAATGTCAGGTGGGTATGGCAGAGGTCTCCTACCTAGGACATAGACTGGGGAGTGGTAAGATAAGGCCAGAATCTGCCAAAGTGGAAGCCTTTCAGGTATGGCCTGCACTTGTTACTCAAAATCAGGTGAGGGCATTTTTAGAGACAGCAGGGTACTACAGAAAGTTAATCCCCAGTTATAGTACCATAGCTGCTCCCCTCACAGACCTGACAAAGAACAGGCCAGATAAGGTAGTGTGACCCCAGCATGTGAACAGGCATTCCAGAAGCTTAAAGAAGCTTTTAGAGGACCCCCTGTGTTAGCCAGTCCAGATTACGGCAAATAATTTGTTGTACAGGTGGATGCTTCAAACCATGGGGTGGGAGCTGTACTTAGCCAGATTTCTTCAAAGGGGGAAGAGCACCCAGTGGTTTATCTCAGTTGTAGGCTCCAATCCAGGAAGGACTGCTATGCAGCTGTAGAAAAGGAATGTCTAGCCATAGTGTGGGCACTGCAGAAATTTCAGCCTTATCTGTATAGAAGAAAATTCACTGTTATGACAGATCACAATCTTCTAACATGGTTAAACAGAGCCAGTCAGCAAAATGCTAAGTTGCTAAGATGGAGCCTGGGGTTGCAAGCATATGATATGTCAGTGTAGCACCGCAGTAGGATTAGCAGTGCCAATGCAGATGGGCTCTCAAGACAGGGAATGGGGTGAGGTATACTCAGACAGACCTAACCCTCTCAAGCAGCATTTATCAAGGATCACTTGAAAAACTAGCTTGAGTTCTCCAGGGGGGGGGGGAAGAGCTGTGAAGACTCGTAGAGAAGGGGTGAAGGCTAGACAAATAGAATTTGATACATAATTCTGGCATTTGTAAATATAAATGTAAAATACAGGCTTGCGTCTTAAATGTAAAGAAATGCTGTTTCAACAATGTGGCAACATTGCCATCTGCTGTATGAAAAACTAAGTCAATCATTTCTTATTGGTCCTATGAAATTAAAATTACCTTATGTATATTCCTTTGAAGTTAGAATTTGGAGTCGATGAGTCTGGAGTAAGTATCCTGCCTATTGTTTTAAGGCTAACGTTAATGACCAGAATTTACATGTGGAATGTCCTTTATTTCTCTAAGTGTAAAAGAATGTAAATGCAGTTTCTATGTGGCCTGGGAACCAAAAAAGTGTAAACAAATGATGTCATGTTTTTTCAGAACTGTACTTTCAATTTAAACAGTGAGAACCAGAAATTAGTAAGCATTTTTGTCTTGCTATTCAACTCAGCACTGCCTTGCTCTATGTAAGTAAGTTATCTTAGAAGTATGTTTTCTTGTAGAAATAGCTAGGACTATAAAGATTAGACTAAGTGTTTTTCTGTTATGTCAGAACTGTACTATGGAATTATTTTAAGTTTATGTGTGATCTCTGAACTCTTGAATGGCACTGTGGTGTAGTAGTATTGTCTTGTGTTTTTAGTATTTATTATTAAATATTTTAAAACCTTTTATTTGTGACTGGTTTGTGCAGGGATAAGTTAATCTCTAGAGTACACTACATATTTATAGAGTTTATTGTACAAAGCCACTCTAATAAGCCTCAGACTGTGTAGTCACACTTATTGCACAGTAATAATTGGGCACCCTTTTAAGGGCCTTTTAGCAGCTGATAATTATTAGCTGGTGATGGCAGCAATTACTACCATATAGTCTGGGTAAAGGGGCACAGCTAGAGAATCTGTGTCAGCCTTTCCCAGGAGTGTCCGTGAAGTTGTAGCAATACTTATCTCAAAGTGTGTGTGTGTCAGCTACTTGGGCAGGGACATGAAGCACTGGTTGGACAGAGAGGGTAATAGAGGTGAGTTTGTCAGCCAGGCTGTGATCTGGACCCTATAGCTGTGCCAGTGGGGAGTCTTATTGGGGACCTGGAGAGCAAGGGAGCAAACAGCCCCAGACTGACTGTGATCTCTGTGTGCACTTAAGGGAAATTGTACTTTACTGTGTGTATTTATCCTTTCCTCTTATATGAGATGCCCTCTCTGGTGTTAGTGGTGAGGCTTGAGGCTCCTTGATTGCTGGGCCAGGACACAGGCATTACAACCTACAACCTTATAGAGATTTTTAAACATTGTAATTGGGTACCATTGAAATGACTAACCCTACAGGAGGCTGTTGATTATTTCAACTCCACCTTCCTTTCCATACTAAGCCCTCAAGTTCCCAGCAGATATATATGTGTTAATGCTAACTATGCCCCATAACTAAAAAAAGGAAACACTATCACTTCTTAAAACTAAAGATAAAACCTAGGCAACCTGGAATAAAACAAAGGTCCCAACTCACTTTACAAACTTATAAGGAACTTAGAAATAAAGCAAAGAGGCAAATTAAACAAGACAAAATAAATTACTACTCTGAAATCCAATCTAAGTACCATAAAATCCCACAAAAAATTTTGGAACACAATAAACAATATCATTCTACCAGGCAAAATCAATACACCCCCTCCTACCACTACTAATAACTCAGACAATATTGCTACTCAATTTAATAAATACTTTACTGAAACCATCCTAGCACTGTCAAACAATTAAACTCCCTCACCTATTACAACTTCCATTGCCACTCCCAACATTACATCAACCTTCTCCCTGCAGCCTGTAGCCACAGACACAATCAAAAAACTACTGAAACAATAAAAACCCACTACTCCAGCTGAAGACAGCATACCTACAGAATACCTAAAGCTAACAGCAGACAGCATAGCCTACCATATATCAATACTAATGAATAGGTCCATAGCTGAACAACAAATCCCTCCCATTTGGAAAACCTCTTACATTATACCCTTACATAAAGGTAGCTCTTCAACAGATTTCACTAACTATTGTCCAATCGCGATACTATCACTGCTATCTAAAATTGTGGAAAGAGTAATTCACATGCACGTTACTAACTATCTGCATACTAACAAACTTCTAACAAACACTCAGCATGGCTTTCAACCATTCCATTGCACATCAACCATACTATTGTCATTTACTAATACTGTCAACTGTCACAGGAACAACAATAACTATGTATCGTCTATCTATGTATCTTCTATCTTCCTTGATCTATCAAAAGCCTTTGATATGGTTTCACATACTCAACTTCTAAAGGTCCTCTCTGAACTAAATTTTTGTAATTCTACTCTTGCCTGGTTCCAATATTACCTCTCTGGATGCCAGCAAGCAGTCTCTTGGCAACAGACCCTATCAACCCTTTTGGCTGTAACCCTAGGTGTTCCCCAGGGCTCTATCTTAGGCCGAATTCTATTCTCAATATTTACAAATAACCTCCACCTGTCAACCCCACAGGCTTCTCTCATCCAATATATAGACAATTCAACAGTGATATCTGCTGCACCCTCACTATAAGAACTTCAGAATCTAACACAAAAAACCTTTCTTGCATTAGAGTCCTGGTTCACAAATGCTCAACTAATCTTAAACCTTAAAAAAAAAAAACTTATAGTCTTCCATCCTAATAAATCTGCCTCACTCACTAAAACATTTAACATCTCTTCACTAAACAACACCATCATATCCCCATCACCTCACACTAAACTTTTATGAGTTGAAATTGACTGCAAATTTAATTTCGATATTCACATTTCCCAGACTGTAAAAAAAGTATGTAAAAAACTTGGTACATTATACAGGAGCAAAAACTACTTCACTAAGAATACCAGGACTGTCATTGCCCAAATCCACTTAATCTCAACACTATTATATGCAGCCCCCATACTCACTAACCTAAAGAGAGCTGAAATACAAAACCTTAAATCCTGTTACAACAAAATTGCCAGATATGCTGCAAACTTACCAGCTAGATCCTACTCTTGCCTTGCACTCAAGCAACTTAACCAGTTAGAACTTCCCCAACTCCTTCACTACACACAGCTAACCATGGCCCATAAAATCCTGTTTGACCCTGAGAAAACACATGCTCTACAAACACTATTCCAACCTTATGCCATTAACAGATAATCACACTCCACCAACAAACACCATATAAAAATCTATGTATCCAAAAATCAATCAGGTGATTCCCTCTTCTCAAAGTACATAGGAACATCTGGAATACACTGCCAGAAAACATTACTACCACTACATCCTTAGCTCAATTTTAAACAACTCTAAAAAGCCACCTCTTAAACAAATGGCTGTGTCCTTGCTCTACCCTTGACTAACAGCTAGCTCTCAACCTCTAGCCTTGCCACTACCTCAGTATAACCTATAGGACTTTCAGGCTACATACCTTCCTCAGTCTATTGCTACTACACCTGCTACCTGCATACTGTCAACTCTCCCAGTATTAACTCTGATGTCAGTAAGAGATGTCTCTGCTTTACAATGTATTCTTTTGCATACTTTGTAAATATTGAATGTTCATTTGAAACTTTGGAATGTCCATTGTTCTATAACATTGTAAACTCTGTTATACTAGGCCATTGAATGTTTTGTATTGTTACTTCTGTATGTTCAATATGGAGCTTTTCTCCCTGTTCCTCCGCTGAAAAAGGACGTGTCAAGTCAGACTTTCCCGGTAAACAAATGTAAAATAAATAAAATGAAAATAAAATACTTGCACCTGCAGACATTTTGTCTCAATGGAAACATAAGAACTGAATGTACAACTGCCTTCAACTGCAGACTTCTTAAATCCTGCTGGACATTTAGTAAAGAACACTGCATATGCAAGAAATGTAGTATTTCCCATGGTATTCATCAGTCTGTCTTATTTTTCAAGCCTACTTGCTTACAGAAAACAGTTGTTAAAAGTTTATGCCATGGCATTAATCCAGACATTCACCTATGTAAAAATAAGAGAAAACATCTCATCTATACATATAATATAATCAATGTACTTTTACACCCCATCTCCCACCTCAAGAGTCCAAGATTACAGCATATTAACTTAAACTTGGTTTTGTCCAAACTTTCTTTTGTTTTTACATTGTAATACCCTATATTTCTTAGAACTAAAAAAGTACTTGTTTACTTTAATATCTTTCTCAAATACAACAATCACTGAAAAGATTAATTCTCACTCTCATATTTAAGATAACTGCTGAGTACATACTACACAAATCTGTTTTACTGTATAACATGCAGCTTATATCATGAAATGGTTTTGTACAAATACTGTTAAGAACAAAAAATGTTTTACCTATAGTTATTTTTTCCCTTTTAGTGTCTTCTAAACAGTAATGGCATAAAGTGAGGTATATGTTTTACAGTCACCTCCTGACTATGCTAAACAAAGTCAACAAAAGTCCACTCTTTCTCAGCCAGTTTTTCCTCACAAACCATATTTCAGAAATGTGATTGATGCTTTATAATTTCACATTTATTCACCGATTTCAGTGTTTCTGGTCTTCTTCATTTTCATATCCATCTCCCAACACCAGACTCAAGTTCAAGTCCAAGGTACTCCTGATTCATCTAGTCAAATTATGTGCTTTTTTCTGTCTTTCAAGCATTCTCCTTTGGAACACTGGATAATAACTCATTGGCAAAGTCTCTCTATGAGCTTTATTGTCAGAAGAATAAGAAGCAGGGTCTTCATCTACTTGCTGGATCAACTTTTTGTTGGATATCTTTTTGTATTTCCTCATTAACTTCTTCTGCATCAAAAATGTATTTGATCCTCCAAAAAAAAATATTCTGAAGACGGCTGGATATAGCAGACTGAATCGCACACCTGCCTCTTGACATTCCCTGATTGCTAGGGTAAATTTGCTTCTCTTCTGCTTAGTGTACCGGGATAATAATTTTCCACAAACATTCTACTGTCTGTAGTTTTTAATACTTTGCCCTTTTGCCACAGTTTTGTCAGGATCAACTATTTCTGCTGGTATAACAGCATCTTTATTAATACAGGTCTTGTATGTTTTCTCATGGACAGGTTTGGAGCATACATTCAATATGTGCTTTCAATTAATGAATCCTGCTGTGGAATTCCAGCCCAGTTGCTTATCTGTGCTTTTATAAAATTAATACACTCTGTTCCTTCCAGTTTCTTTGGTACAGCAGAAAATCACAGGTTTTCTTTGCATGCTCTGTCTTCTAACTATCATTTTTTTAAACTGCTCTTTTTAAAAAGCCTCATACTGAGTCAGCCCTTTCTTCATTTCAGCCTCTAGTTTTTGCATTTTTTCCACCTCATCTGAATAGATATGTAAAGCTTCTTCTATTTTTCTGCCTTTTGTTATTTAAGTAGATATACTTCTTAAATATTTTATTTATTTTAATCAGCTATTAGTACATTTGATTTATTTTTCTGCTAAATTGCTGGAAGCCATCTCTTGTACCAAAGCTGGAGCAGGAACTACTTTTTGCTGAACAGCTACATGAGTCTTCCAAATCAGTGTTTTCTTTTCACCTTTTCTAGTTGAATTTCTTTCAGGTTTTCTAGTAAAGTGTACTTAATAGCCAGTAACTGAATTTTACTGAAGATGGCAGAATTACTAGCTGTTATTTCTCAGTTTCTTTTTTTTCACACTGGGAAAGTTGATATTAGGCTGTTTGTCAGCATGCAGCCATCTTCAATTCACCTTGAGCTATGCTTTTGAGAGACATTTGGAGAGGTTAAGAGTTGCACATTGTGTTCTGCCAGTAATGAGTTTAGAAGCCTGTGTGGAAGTTATTTATGATTTTACTCATTTATCAAACATCTAAGGTATACAGTCGCAGTCATACAATTAGTTGTAATTGTTAGTCACATCTGTTACGAGAAAACATCTCTTATCTGTATGTGTGGGAAGGCACAGATGCTCCCAGTTGAGCCTAATTTCACAGAATGTCACTGATTTTTGTCTCATATTTGATCTATTCCTTCTGAAGTTTGTAAATTTTCTGTCAATCAATGAGCATTTCTGTCACTAAACAATGATAACAGATATTTGAGTTTCAGATATAATACCCTTCAAAAGGCATGATAAGGCAACGGCTGTTATTCTAGCAAGTTTAAAAGTATAATATAACAGAAAACGGAGGTCTAACCATGATCAAAGAATCACGATCAAAAGAATTCACTTACAAAACTCCGTGGTAAAAATAAAAAGTGATTTATTCCATGGACAAACAGATGAGCGCTTTCGCGTAGTGAAACCTACACTTCTTCAGATAATAAAACATACAAAACTCTCCCTTTTTATACTAAATTAGGCAGGAAGAGTAACATTGATTAACAAACAATTATCTAATGAAACAATTTATCTGGCTGCAACATCTCACTGATAGTAAAGATGGCTTAGAAATCAAAACCCCAAGCAGAATGATCCACACTTGATAAATAGACAAATAAAAGCAACCATTGCTTTAAACTATTGCTCTTGACTATAACTAACCTATCTGTCCTGGATGTATTTCTTAACATGCATGGCACTATAGATCACTCAGTTATGTCCTGAGACTTAATATATTAATATTTATTTCTCATAATATGGTTGTTGCTAGATGCATGAACTGCATTACAGGTAGACTAAAAGCAACGGCCATTATAACGGAGCGTTGTTGTGCAATAAACGTTTCTCATTAAGCACATCTCTCCTTATCATTAAACAATATGTTAAAGCCTGAAAAAGAGAGAGAATATATATATATATATATGCTGCTCTTGGCAATTCGATAAATATTAACTCCAATTTCTTTTACTGCATATAAATCTGGTTATAAATAAAGGCATAAAGCGCTAGGTATTGTAGACGTGAGGCGTGTCAATGTGCACGCCTCATGTCAGTTAATTTCTTAAAGGCTCAACTGTTATACAGCCTTGACAGATGTAAATATATGCATCGCTATATGCCTCTACAAAACACATATTCATCCACATAACCAAATGCCCATGTGTATAAACTATATAAAAATCTATAACATACTAAAATACTGCATATTTGCAACCTAAAAACGCAGCCATAAAAAATAACAAATGCTTTAAAAGAAGGTAAACAACAAAATTGCATACTTAGTCTGATAATATCTACAGAGCATGGAACGCTATCATGAATGCCATGAATAGCAGTATACAATCAAAGATTAATATAGCATATAAATATAAGTCATATATATAAAAGGCATGAATCTATCTTATGACTAACAAATACGAGCACATATGCCTACTATAGAAAACGTAACTGTATGTATATAAGTCATGTAGGCATACTGATTCCAATGTATAAAATACTGAATGCTTAAAAAATTTTTTGAAGCCACAAGTAATATCTTGTGAACCTCAAAACTAATAATATAGTGCCTAGAAAAATTGTGCAAAGCTTGATATAGAGGAAATCTTAACTGTCCAAAGTATTAACCATTGTATACACTGTTGAGATCATGGTCATGGATGTCTATATTAAATATATTCTAGCTGCACAATGATAATATAATTTGGAATAGTGCAGTGTACTGGCAATATATGTATCAAAGCTATATATAACGATCCAGTGGGCTTACATAAAAATTCAGGAATGTGAAGCTGTCATTATCTATTAGTATACTTTAGTACTTTCAAGCAGGGGCTTAATGGAGATAGAATTATTAAGACCTGGATGTAAATGTGCCCCTAATTTCAATATCCAATTTAGTTCAGCCTTAGCCAGCCTATTTGCATCATCACCACCCCTCAAACTCAGGGCTACTATTTCTAACACTCGAAACTGGAAAGAGAGATGTATAGGGTATTCCATTATGTGTTTGGCCAGGGCATTGTTCTCATTGCCCTTCCTGATGTCATACAGGTGATTGTAAATCCTGTCACTGAGTTTTCTTTTTGTTAAGCTTACATAAAACGCTTCACAACCTAAGCAGTTGGCAAGATATATTACATTCTTTGTGTCACATGTAGCGGTAAACCTAGGAATAAAACTATAATTCATGTTGGGATGATGATATTCCTGGATGGTAGTGATGTGACCACATCTATTACAGTTGTTGCATGGGTACGTTCCTTGATTTATCCTGCTGGAAGCAATGACTGTTGTATTAGACAGTGAGTCATTACATAGAGTCCTTTTTAAGTTGCTACAGTTTCTATATAGAAATCTAGGTCTTTCCCCTACCAGTTCTCTGGTTGCATCATCCATGGTGAGGACATTCCAGTTACGAGAGATCACCCCTTGAATACTCTTCACATCACTCGTATACTTAATTGTATATTTAAGTAGTCTACCCGGGTTATGTGTATTGAAGTGAGTTCTATATTTATAATTGGTATTGACATTAAGAGTTTCGGGTAACCCAGAACCCAATACCGTAGATCTAATGTCCTTCACCATGTTCAAGTTATAACCTCTATCATTGAACAGGGATTCCATCAGATCAGCTTCTGCTGATAATGAGTGCTGTTCTTTGCAGAGTCTCTTGATTCTCATAAATTGGCTTTTAATAATGCCAGAGAATATATATCTGGGATGCATACTATCGTACTTAAGTATCGTGTTTTTCCAAACTGATTTCCTATATAGGGAAGATGTAACCTATCCACAATCATTAATCTTAAGCAACACATCTAAAAAAGGGATGGATGTTTCAGAACTTTCTTGCATGAATGAGAGAAAGGGGGTAGTGGATTCTATGCTTGACCAGAATAGGTTAAACTCTGTCTGTGTACCTTCCCAAATAATTAGGATATCGTCTACAAAGCGTTTGTACACCTTCACCCTATTGAACACTGGGTGTGTGAATACATAATTTTTTTCCCAATCTAGAGCCACTAGGTTAGCATATGAATTAGCACAGGGTGTGCCCATGGCAACACCCCACTGCTGCAGATAATATTTCTCACCGAACACAAAGACATTGTTACTCAGCACCAAATCTAGTAGTTGGCAGATGAGAATATTTCTGTCACTACTGTATGGTGATTCGCTTGTAAGTATCTCATGAATAGATTGTATACCTATATCATTAGGCATACAGGTGAACAAGTTCTTAACGTCTAAAGTGATAAGAAGGTATCCATATTGATCAGTGTTTAATGTTATAATACTCAAATGCTCTAGCAGCTGGTAAGTATCTCTCAGTATAGATGAAAATGACTCAACAATAGGTTTTAATAAATGTTCAATAAAGGTGGAGATGTTATAAGTTACCCAATCCTCCCCCAATACAATTGGTCTCATTGGTATGGGGGCTACATTCTTATGGATCTTGGGCAAACCCTTTATAATGGGTAGGACTGGATTTTCAATATAAAAAAATTCATAAATCTCCTTACTGATCTGCCTACACATAACTAAATCGTATAAGGTATCATGAATGTTATGAATGATATTGTTAACCTCATTAATATGGATTTCTTTATATGTGTCCTGATCAGTGAGCATAGAAAGCATATTAGCTGTATAATCTGAAGTATTCAGTACAACTACCCCACCACCTTTGTCGGCTGGTTTAATGGTTATATCTTTTCTGTATTTAAGGTCATTGAGAGATTTGTGTTCAAGTGTAGTTAAATTGTAGTATGTTGCCTTATTATTATTGTTAGAAAAAAGAGTGTAGAAATCTGTCTCACAAAGCCTTAAAAAACACTCTATATGACTAGGCATAATTGGCATGAAATTACTCTTGCGTTTAAACTGGAGTAACTTTCTATCAATCATATTGACTTGTTGTTGATCTTTGAAAAATAATTTCAAGGAAAGCATGCGACAAAAAAGTCTTAAGTCAATAAGTGTTTCACTCAAAACGCCAAGGCAAGCTGGAATAAAGTTAATACCTTTGTTTAAAAGGTTAACTTGTGTATTATCCAATACAATATCAGAAAAATTAAAAACCAGGTCAGTCAATGCCTTGTTCTCCTTATCTGTCCGAATCTTTTCCCTGATGGTTTTCTTTTTCTTGGGCCTCTGCTGTTCGAGCGCCCCCTGTTTTGGTAATTCTGCTTGACTGGATAAGGTAAAAAACGGGCATTGTCATTGGTGGAAACCTTGGGTATGGCCCCAAGTACAGAAGCAACTTGCTTGTCTAAAAGTGCTAGTTGATTGGGTGGGGGGGTGTCGGCACCCATGGAATCAACAAGGCCACCGGTATCAGTTTGTGTTACTGACACAGATTCTTTATTTCCCAATAAGTTAGAAATGGATGGAGATGAAGCACCTCGTGAAGATGGAGTCATTATGGAAGTGTTCAGTTTGCTCTTTGGTGCCAAATTGTTAGCTGATGAAACAGCTTTGTTGTTAGCATCAGTGTTATGTGTTCTAGGCCAAACAAAAATCTGGCCACATTGGAAGTCGTTATGGTCTCTCATTAACTTCTTTTGTTTGATCTGTTTAAGTCTAATGCTAAAAGCATTAACTTGCGTACAAATGTTGTTCAATTTGTTTAAACAAAAGTCCGAGTTGAAGCACTCAATTAACTCTTTATAGGTTGCATCTGCCTTATTGCGTAATTCAGTTTCTAGTGGCTGAAAATATTGTATAAGTAACTTCATATATCTGAAGCCTAAGTCAATATTCAAATCCTGCCATTGTTTTAGCAAGGTCGGGTGGGTGTCCCCATAGGTGGGCATGCAAAAGACACGCATCCCCCTTGGTACCACCCGAAAATGTAGACAGGCTTCTAGATGTAGCCTTTGCCACACAAAACGTTGCAGTCTATATAAGTCATCTTCAAATGTTTTACATAGAGCATAAAATTCACTTAGATTCTCACCATTGTTGGAGGTTGTGACAGCTTCGTTGGTATTCACAAAGTCCAGAGTCAATAAAGGGTTCCCATCATGATGTAAAATATCGTCCCACAGGCTAGTGGTGTCCCTCGTCTCCGGGCGATAACGTAACTCAATGTCTACTGTCTCCATCGTGTGCTAGGAGCTGTAACAAAGTAACAAGTAGAATCCAAAGAAACAGGAAACAGCTCCAACGCTGAATAGACTCCCGTCACAAAACCAACGATAATAATATAACAGAAAACGGAGGTCTAACCACGATCAAAGAATCACAATCAAAAGAATTCACTTACAAAACTCCGTGGTAAAAATAAAAAAGTGATTTATTCCATGGACAAACAGATGAGCGCTTTCGCGTAGTGAAACCTACGCTTCTTCAGATAATAAAACATACAAAACTCTCCCTTTTTATACTAAATTAGGCGGGAAGAGTAACAGTGATTAACAAACAATTATCTAATGAAACAATTTATCTGGCTGCAACATCTCACTGATAGTAAAGATGGCTTAGAAATCAAAACCCCAAGCAGAATGATCCACACTTGATAAATAGACAAATAAAAGCAACCATTACTTTAAACTATTGCTCTTGACTATAACTAACCTATCTGTCCTGGATGTATTTCTAAACATGCATGGCACTATAGATCAGTCAGTTATGTCCTGAGACTTAATATATTAATATTTATTGCTCATAATATGGTTGTTGCTGGATGCATGAACTGCATTACAGGTAGACTAAAAGCAACGGCCATTATAACGGAGCGTTGTTGTGCAATAAACGTTTCTCATTAAGCACATCTCTCCTTATCATTAAACAATATGTTAAAGCCTGAAAAAGAGAGAGAATATATATATATGCTGCTCTTGGCAATTCGATAAATATTAACTCCAATTTCTTTTACTGGATATAAATCTGGTTATAAATAAAGGCATAAAGCGCTAGGTATTGTAGACGTGAGGCGTGTCAATAGGCACGCCTCGTGTCAGTTAATTTCTTAAAGGCTCAAGTGTTATACAGCCTTGACAGATGTAAATATATGCATCGCTATACGCCTCTACAAAACACATATTCATCCACATAACCAAATGCCCATGTGTATAAACTATATAAAAATCTATAACATACTAAACATCTCTTGTCTGTATGTGTGGGGAGGCACAGATGCTCCCAGTTGAGCCTAATTTCACAGAATGTCACTGATATTTGTCTCATATTTGATCTATTCCTTCTGAAGTTTGTACATTTTCTGTCAACCAATGAGGATTTCTGTCACTAAACAATGATAACAGATATTTGAGTTTCAGATATAATACCCTTCAAAAGGCATGATAAGGCAACGGCTGTTATTCTAGCAAGTTTAAAAGTATATAAAGGCAAAAGCTGTCCCTGAGTTTGGTCTTTGCTCACCTTTGTTTTCTTTTTTTGTTTGTTTTTTAGCTCTCTCTTTGACTCTTGAGCTAAAAGGCTGAGGCATATGTGGAGGATGGATGCAATGGGTTGCACACTGTATTTTTACAGCTCTGAGCTGAGAAAATAAATTCCTGAGTGTCAGTTCATAGGTTCATAGTGGCTAGCTGCCCTTGAAGACCATTTTAAGCCTAACCAGTTTCCTTTTTGTGCTTGAATAATTAAACCATCCCATTTGGTTAAATGCTGGCCTTACCCATCTCATGGTTGATAATTATATATTACCCCTAATAAGAGTAACTGGGATCATACCATAGATAATTTGAGGCATGGAATTATCTATGATATGACCCAGGATAAGCATTTAGGAGCTGCCTCTGTCCAATAGTAGTACAGAGGGCAGTCCTGTGGTAAATATTCTGTTTCCCATCCATAGATTCAAATTCTGCTTGAATATGGACAGGGATGAACTTTGTTTTATGTAGATGGGGAGTCTGTTCCAGAGCAGCAATGACCTCTATAAGATATACCTGTCCCTCCAAAACATTCTGTTGATGTAGCAGAGGTTTATATCCCTACACTGAGTACTTATGGTGTCAATTGACTTGCCAATGTGCAGTAAATCTATCAGCATTGGGTGAGAGGATGCCTTGTATGCCAGACACAGGTCACCTTTTAGCAGTCTGTAGAACACTAAATATGATGACAGGACTTTGAGCCAGTCCATGTAGGACACATTGTTTAGGCCTTGTATCCTCTTAGTAAAGTATCTCTCTAGGCATTCTAGTTTCTGCATGTGACTGGACAGATATGTGCCAAATAGGGAGTTATATTCAATGACTGGCCTAATAAGGGCTGAGTATAGGGGGACAATGATATCTTTAGATCTAGACATAATCCCTTTGTTTATAAACTGTACAATATAGAAGGGCTTTCCTACAACAACAGATAAATGTAAGTCAAAAGTTAGGTGACTGTTTACACAAGTCCCAAATCACAAACAAATGGGTCAGCTCTTAGGGGTGTATTGTTAATGTGGTAGTTCCCATAGATAGATGATTTCTCAAAGAATACAATAATGCATATTTTAGCATTTAGTTTCAGTCTATGATTTTGGCACCAGTTATTTATTTGGGACAAATCTTCCTGCAAAATGACTAAGTCATTTGGGGATATAATTACTGCTCCTAGCTTGCAGTCATCTACAGACTTAGTCAGCCAGAGCCCTTTGGTATTGGCTTTTAGAAGCTTTTTTCAGAAAAGTAGATGCCAACCAGGAGAGTTTCCAGTACAGAACCCTGGAGGACTCCATTGGTGACTGGTCTCTTTCTGGAGTTATTTAAGTATTTATTACTTCATTTGATCACCATCAAGGTGTGCAGTTACGGTGATACTAGTGCCTGTAATTTATGGTTATATCTCTGTATATGTGTTTAGGGGGAGTAAATAAAATTAGTTTGGACAATTGCTATTATTTTACTTATTGCATTCTTATATCTGATGTTGTCTGTGGATGAAAATGATTGACACTGTTGTCATTTGTTCAAGTAGTCATTACTGTGGCTTTGCTGAATTGTGTGTTTGTGTGAAGCCAGCTGGGATACTTTGTTGTTTCTATTTTTAACGCGACTATCTAAGGTGTGCACAGTCAATAGAGTAATTGTAATTGGTGAGTATGGCAATTGTCTATGATGAAAATGACTGTGTGTGTGTGTGTAGAGGGAGGGGTTGCAGTGAATCTATGTATCCAAAAGTAGCAAGTTGGCCATGTTTTTTTTTTCACTTTCCATCACAAACATCAGCATTGCACTCAATAAGTGGGTATCTGTGGCAGTCTGGGCAGGATATGCTTGATAACAGCTGAGCACTGCAAACTTGGAAAATAACAGACAAAACGGCAAAGCAAACTGTACGGAAATTTAATAAACAGGCAGATCCAACACAATGTCTTCAGTTCCAACACAATATCTTTAAGCGCTTTTCGTTTGTTCCAAAAAACAAACTTCTTCAGTTAACAGCTGAGCACTGGTTCATCATCACAGTGACTAGTCTTGCCATGTAACAGTGCTTGGTTTTCTGACTGAGTTTTTGTTCTGATTCCTTCTGTGGAGTGTACATGTACTCCCTGTTTCTGTGTGGGTTTTTGTCAATGTGCTCTGATTTCTTCTCTTAGACCTTCAGCTGCATAGTGTATGCCTTTGGCAATTTATGCTTTTTCTTTCATCCCAATCTAACAGCAGAGGGGTACACAAAAACAATCTATCTTTTTTGGAGGGGATAAGAAGGCAGGTACTATTCCCAGACAGGATTTATATATCCTTGCACATTCTTCATCTCATTTTATTAGTAAACTATTATTTTGGTAGCTTTGAACATTAAACTTTTAAACAAAACTCATTTTTGCCATGAAAAAAAGACTTCATTTCTTTCCTTACTCATGATTTTTAGTTCAAGTCATCTTTGGATGAGAAACTGAAACAAGATGCCATCTGTCTGAGATCATGGTAGTGCAGGTGTATGAAAAAAAGATCTCACACCAGTTATCAAAAAGAGTAGGTATAGTTCCCTGGTACCCTGGTCAAATTATATTATGAATACCAGCCTGGGGTCTCTCCCCAAAATAGGCCACTATCCTAATGGGAGTAACCCAGTCAACAAAGTGTAAGCAAATAAATAATAAATAAGATCAAAAGGTTGTAGGAAAAAATATCTCTGATGCATCTCAGAGCGGGTCTATATTATAACCAGAAACAAAGTATCCAACAACAAAGGCGGGACCCAGAACCAAGACTAAGACTGTTTAATGAAGCGTTTTTCGTTGTCATATATATAGCAACTTCTTCAGATTAATACAAATAAATACAAAGTATCCAACAACAAAGGCGGGACCCAGAACCAAGACTAAGACTGTTTAATGAAGCGTTTTTCATTGTCGTATATACGGCAACCTCTTCAGATTAATACAAACAAATAACCTTATAAGTTTATATAGCAGATGCAAAAATCACATGATAGGCGATGAGCTGGTGTAACGTACATCGCTATTAAAGCAGCACATTCAAAAGATCCACCCACATGTTCATCAAACTACCTAAATGGATTCAAGTCTCAAGCAGAGACTACTTTCAATCCACGTATGTCTCCCCTCTCTTCAAAACATCAGATATAAACTAATAAAAAAGTTAATGTAAATATAACCCATTAAATTAATCTAAACATTTAAACATATAAAATCATATTATGTTATGTTCATTTTAAAAATCCAGAATATTAACCTAAAATAAAACCATTTGACATATTGATTACTTCACTACAAATCCCATCATATATATATATATATATATATGCAACTTCTTTTCAAATTTGTATGAAAGTATATACATACATATATATATATATATATATATATATATATATATATATATATATATATAAAAGGCAGCTAAACTCACACCAGTGGTTATAAACAGTTGTATGACAGTGACTGTCCTGTAATACTACAATACTGTCCATAATAGTGTAATTCCCTTATCCTATTAACTTGGACACCTAAATCTATCTACACACACTACATATAACAATGCAAAAAAAGTAAAAAATATTAATGAAAACATATTAAAATCGTGTGTGTCAAAAAATATTGGCCTTATATCACATATTAACAAAAATACTAAAGTGAATAGTAAACTAGTGAGATGGAATCATATAATTGCCTCAGTTGTGTACAAGACAACCTGTATATGCTACCTAATCAAACTCCTAAGTTTTAAAAGGCAGGCAATATTACAGGACTCATTAAGGCCAGGGCTTGAAAAGGCATTGAGTCTTATCTGCCATGCTAACTCACGTTCTTCAAGCATTAAGTTAAACGGGCCTCCTCTGGAGTCAATGTTGACTTGATCAATTGCTTTAAATAGAAATCTATGGTTTTCGTTAATAGCCAGATGTCTAACTAAAGGGCTCTCCTGTTTGTTTAACTCAATAGCGTGAGTGTGTTCATAAACCCTATCCCGTAGTCTTCGCTCAGTCTTCCCTATATAGAAGGCTGAGCATCGTTGATACCTAGCTACATAAACAACGTGTTTGTAATTACAGTGAAATTTACATCTCATCTTGTATCTCCTCCCATTTATAAAGAAACTTTCTCCAAGCTCCATAAATTTACACATCCTACAACACCCACAGGTGGTCATCCCTATTTGTTTAGTTGAGCAAGATGTAACCTTCCTTTCAAGTAGGTTCTTCAGGTTAGGTCCTTTTTTAAAAACTAGTTTAGGGAACTCACCAAATTTATTGATCAAAAATTTATCTAAAGTAATAAATTCCCAGTTTTTATATAGAGTGAATCTAACCATTTCACTGTCTCTACTAAAAGGGGTAATGAAACTCATTCTAAAATCTTTGTTGGTTTCATCATCATATGTTTGCTCAAACGATCGTGATTGACGTACTGGAACTACCAATCCCAGTTCGTGAGCACTACTGACAAAAGGCGGTCCTCTGTTTAATAAAGGTTTTATCTGACCTGTATGTCTCTTATGTGTTACCTCTATAATTAGGGACTGGACCAAGCACGGAGGGTAACCTCTCTGTTGAAACATATTGCTCAACTGATACATTTGTCACAAAAGTCAGATTCCAATGAGACCATCCTAGCTGCTCTGATAAGCTGGCCCTTAACTGTAGAACGTTTTTGATGGAAAGGATGACAACTTGAAAAGTGAAGAAACAAATTAGAATACATTTCTTTTCTAAAAATTCTTGACACATATCTATCATTAGTGGTGTCCTTAAGTAATTTACAATCCAAGTAGTCTATACAACCAGTGCTAAAGGTAAACGTAAACCTAAAAAACTCTGTGGTAGAATTCAAATAAGCGACAAAATTCTGAGCCATCTGTTCATTGCCTTTATAAATGACAAAAATGTCATCCAAAAACCGTGTGTAAAATACAAGGTTCACCCTATGTTCACTGTTCTTAAATATAAATTCTTTTTCCCAGTAAGCCATCACTAAGTTTGCAAAACTGGCTCCACAGGGTGAACCCATAGCCACCCCACGTTTTTGTAGGTAAAATTCATTGTTAAAGGTGAAGTAATTATTAGTCAAGATGATGTCCAATAGAATTTCAACAGAATAAATCTCCTGAGTTGGTGCATTCTTAGATGTTAACATAAGGCTGACCCATTCAATACCTTCTGAATGTGGAATTGAGGTGTAAAGGTCCTCAACGTCTGTAGTTAAGAAGTTGTGGTCACGATTAAACCCTAAGTTATTAATTTTTTCTAAGAATGACCAGGAATCTCTACATATCTGAGGTTCAGTCAGGAGGTATTTTTTTAGGATTGTGTCTACAACTTTAGCACAAGGATATGTAATAGAGCCTCTACCATCTATAAGAGGTCTCATGGGTGGATCAGAAATATCTTTATGTACCTTGGGGATGCCGAACATCACTGGAGTTCTAGGCCAGGGTAGTGATATGTAGTTAAAGGTGTCAATATCTATCAGTGATTCAATAAATAAATCGTTGAAATAACCCTTTATGCGGCTATAAGCTATATTTACTTCATTCAGTGAAGCTTTCGAGTAAGCTTCACTGACTAACAAAGTTTGAATTCTCTCGTAATCAGCTTGATCGAATATAGCCACCCCTCCCCTCCCTTGTCGGGCGTAACTACTCTCACTAATGATGATCTTAACAACTGCAACATTGCATTTTCATCTGAAGTGATGTTAGACTTCCTATCAGATGAACCAAATTTTGGACCTGTAGAAAAATGTCTAAAGTCCAGTTCACACACTCTTTAAAGTCGGATGAAGCAGCAGATTGAATGTACTCGGTACCCTCAATCCCTGATTTGTGTTCACAGTATTACCAAAAAGAGCCATCAAGTTCAACTTCCTCACAAAAATTTTAAGTCAAAAATTAGTTGAACTAGGTTCGAGGGTCTACTTGGGACAAAGGTATTGCCCCTTGTGAGTAAGTCAGTAAGCACAGGGTCTATCCTCATAGAGGAATAATTAAAGATGTTAAAATCCCCTGTCGAGTTTGTGACTATATTGACTAAATTAGTGTCCCCATCCACTATCTTTTGAACCTGTTGTTCTGTTTGTTCCTTTGGTTCTTTTGGTTGCGATTGAAGTTCTTCTTCGGGATGGTTCCCATGTGGTTGACCTCCTGAAAATTTTGATTTACCCTATTTCGGACATTCCCAATATGTAAATCCGTAGAGGTACTGGCGTTGTTATTCTGACTACGTATCCGTTCGCTCCATCTCACAAGGCAAGCTCCTAAACCTGCTTCTGAAGAATCTGAAATAATTGAGTTATTAGTAATGGTACCCTCACTGGCTTGTTGTGCAGGCAGAACATTAACATGAGAGGTAATGGCCATTTGTGCAACAGATGGCTTTGGATATGCATTGCCGTTGTCATAGGCATTTCTGTCTCTGTTCATTTTTCTAAGCTTATTAAATTTAAGCCTGTCCAATAATTGGTCAATGCTGATAAAATATCTTTCATAATCATATTTGTACCTCACTCAAGAAGTCAATATCCGAGGTAATATCTGTGTTCAAAACAGATACCTCTTTAGTAAGGGACTCAATTTGTAACATATAATGTTTTATCATAAGCTGCATTAAGTCGAACCCCTGTTGGTCAAAAAGGGTAATTAACTCTAGATGGAAAGGTGAATCTGCTATTAACCCAGTGGGATATTGATGAAATCGTAGCCCCTTCGGAACTATGTGCTGGTCCAAGCATGCATTGAAATAAGTTACTTCAAGCTGAAGTTTCTTTAGTTTAAGCAATTTGGTGTCAAAAAGTTTCAGTTTGTCACTTAATGACTGCAAACTAACCTGTTGGTTGCCACTAGAATTAGCCAGTCGCTCCTGGTTGAGGCTATTTCCAAAAGCCAAATTGGAAGTGTTCATTATCCATTCATTAAAAACTGGAGAACCAATAAGCCCCGTTCTAAAGTGGAGACCGTTCCTTTGTTCATCCGAATGCCAGTGGTCAATAAGAGGTAATGATGCTGGCATTTGTTGAGCTTCTGGAATGGAGTCACCGGCAAGTTCACGGATACCATCAGTGTTTTGGAAATTGTCCACTAGCAGAGTAGTGCG
Organism: Protopterus annectens; assembly: GCF_019279795.1. Classification (NCBI taxonomy): domain Eukaryota; kingdom Metazoa; phylum Chordata; order Ceratodontiformes; family Protopteridae; genus Protopterus; species Protopterus annectens. The sequence continues at coordinate 1,571,214,444 of NC_056733.1, read as the reverse complement.
TGTGCTGGGTTCAGTCAAATGCAGCCCATCTCTCAACATAGGACTCCCGTTAACCTGCGGGCCAAGGTTAACATTGGAGGCTTTGTTCTGAAAAGAACATTGCTGTGATAAGGTTACATCAACTTGATCCAAACGAGAGGAAAACGAGTCCATCCGCTGGTTCAGTACATTCAAAAGTGTTGTAAGGTTCAGCATCTCGGTCTGTAACTGTTGCGATGCAAACAAGTTCGGACACCCTGGGCTGTTGGATACCCCAGATGCCATAAAAACTAAAACAAACGAGGTAAATAACAAACTAATGACCACCTGTGGGTGTTGTAGGATGTGTAAATTTATGGAGCTTGGAGAAAGTTTCTTTATAAATGGGAGGAGATACAAGATGAGATGTAAATTTCACTGTAATTCCAAACACGTTGTTTATGTAGCTAGGTGTCAACAATACTCAGCCTTCTTTATAGGGAAGACTGAGCGAAGACTAAGGGATTGGGTTTATGAACACACTCACGCTATTGAGTTAAACAAACAGGAGAACCCTTTAGTTAAACATCTGGCTATTAACGAAAACCATAGATTTCTATTTAAAGCAATTGAACAAGTCAACATTGACTCCAGAGGAGGCCCGTTTAACTTAATGCTTGAAGAACGTGAGTTAGCATGGCAGATAAGACTCAATGCCTTTTCAAGCCCTGGCCTTAATGAGTCCTGTAATATTGCCTGCCTTTTAAAACTTAGGAGTTTGATTAGGTAGCCACTGGAGTTATCCCCGGGGTGAATTTTCTATTTCCCATCCACTCATCAAGATTTCTCTTGAAGAGGGCTAATGATGTGCTCTGTTTGACATGTATGGGAAGTCTATTCCATAGCATGGGCAGTCTCTGGGTTATGAACCTGTCCCTCCAGCATGTTCTGTTGACTGTAGTAATGAGGTTGAGGTCTCTGGAGCATGTGGTGTGGACAGATTGGTATTTCTTTCGATGTAGCATTTCTAACAGAGCTGGGACAGACATGGCTTTGTAAGTCAGACAGAAATCGTCTCTAAGTAGGTGATATGAGACAGAGAATAGTTGGAATTTTTTGATTCTGTCCATATAGGACAACTGTTTAAGGCCTAGGACCATCTTTGGCACTGAATCTGTCGGCCAGTATATTGGCAATATCTGTTGGCTCGGTATAGGAGATACCATTGCGCAGTAGTTCAGAGCAAATCTGGGTATTGCCATGGAGATTCTTTACATAACTATAGAAGGTCTTGTGGTTGTCTTTACTATCTGCTGCAATTCTGTTTTTATAGCTAGCTTTAGAGGATTTGATGAGGGATCTCAACTTTTTGTTGAGGCTGATAAGGGAGTTTTTCCAGTCTTGGGACTTCACCTTATTCCGCATCAGTTTCTTCCTTCTGTTGTAGAATTTGTTTATGGCAGGGGACCACCAGATTGGCTTCCTTTTTTTGGAGGAGAGCATCTCCGTTCTATTGGGTATGGCAAAATCCATGCATTTGTGTACGTGTTCATACAGTGCATTGGTGTATGATTCAGCAGTAATGCAACTATTCTCCATTTGCATGGGTGCCGTGAAGTTAGCCACCTCTGTTTTTAGGAGCCCAAAGTTAGCTTTGAAGAGGTTTTTCATGGTGGTTACCAAGGGGGGTGGGGGAATGTGGATTTCCAAGGTGATTAGTTTGTGGTCGGATCTAACCAGGGAGGAGTTGACTATTGTTGTAGAGCAACGGTCACCCATGTTAGTAATGACCAGGACAAGGATGTTGCTACCTCTAGTGGGGGTAAGAACAAGCTGGTCCAGGGCATTGGAATTAATGAATTCCAAGAAACGTTGGGCAAGTGTAGTTGTACATGAGTAGTTTCCCCAGTTAATGGAGGGGTAGTTAAAGTCACCCAGTATGAGAGTGTTAGGTTGGACCCTACTATTCTCCAGGGTGCTTAGGAATGTGGAGTGTGAGTCTTGGGACATGGTTGGGAACCTATAGCAGGCTACAACCTGAATCGCTGTCTAACCCAATGTTAGCTGCACCTGTGGTATCTCTGATGCATTATGTTGGGCTAACAGTCTGGAGGTGTGAGCATCCTTTATGAATATTGAAACACCACCGCCTTTAGAGCTTCAGTCCAAGTTCTGGGGCTGAAAGGTGTGGAATGAGTTATGGCCTGTTAGTGCTGAGGTGCTTTCTGCTGCTTTGAACCAGGTCTCTCTCACAGCACAAATGTCGATGTTCTCCATTTTAAGGAGTGCTTCGAGTGAGTGCATCTTGAGATTTAGACTTCTAGTATTGACCAGCATGACCCTCAGATTGCATTTGTTTGTAGCTATAATGGTGGTAATTTGGTCTTTGAAACACAGCCTAAAAAAGGCACTGACATCAGGACAAACTTCTCATATAAGACTGACAGCATTACCTGACAGGGTAAACTACAGATTCTTCTCTGTCTGTGGTGTTATGCAGGTGGAGACAAACTCCTTTGCAAAGTATGTGAGAAGTTAAACTTTGGGTGGGGCCTAAAAAGTGGGTGGGGTTTCTCTTCCTTTGATACTAAGGCAAGGAAATGAAAACTTGTATTTATAAAGTACAAGCAGATGTCTGGTACCTACACAGTACTGGAACCATATTGTAGGGAGAAAAGCAATCTAAGGGTTGAGTTAAATTGTAGGAGAAGGTGGAGTTTTCCTTTAACTGACAGAAGCTATACAGATTCGTTGTCTGGATATTGAAGCAGTTGCAAAAACATGGTGCAAAAAAAAACAAAGCTGGGATGTCAAGACATCAGAATTTTTGCTCTGTAGGAGTGTTAAGAAGTATAAATAACATCAGAGGAGGGCAGTTCAATACATAAGGGAATGAATCACAGCAAGAAAAATGAATGTCACTTTTGAAGGATACATAGCATTGCAATTTGTACAGTAGTTGTTTACTGATACTTTTTTTGAGGACTGGGAAGAGTCAGGACTGGTGGCAGAGGTGTGCAGTGATTAGCACTGCTATCTCATAGCATTTGGTTCTCTAGTCCATTTTCCAGCTGTTGTGCCTGATGTGAGCAGCCTACCTACCCTCCCCATCTGTGGATGTGCCACGTGTGCATCCACATCCCACAGACATGCTGGCAGAGTGTGTGTGTGTGTGTGTGTGTGTGTGTGTGTGTGTGTGTGTGTGTGTGTGTGTGTGTGTGTGTGTGTGTGTGTGCGTGTGTGTGCGTGCGTGTATGCATGTGTGTGTGTGTGTGCATGCATGCGTGCGTGTGTGTGTCTGTGTGCGTGCATATGTGTGTGTGTGTGTGTGTGTGTGTGCGCATGCGTACGTGTGTGTCTGTGTGCGCGTGTGTGTGTGTGTGTGTCAGTCAGTTTCCAATCCAGATTGATTCCTTGCCTTAGGTCTGTTACTTGTCAGGATAGATTCCAGCTCATCTGTGACCATAAAACACATATCAGAGGAGAAGTGAATGAAAATGGCAAGGCAGTATTAGAAAGACTATATCAAATGGAAGAATATATGGGATTCTCAAGTGTTTTGATAACAGAACTGAGAAGCTAGTGTTGTGGATTTCAGTTTTGTTTTAGGGGTTTGTAGAATTTGACATGATTGAGTTGGTCTTTTAACACTGTAGAAGGGAATTTTTATAGTGAGTTTCACAGATAAGGATAAGAGCGTTTCTAAGCTATAGTTTAAATAATGCAGGTCTTAGCAAAAGGTTTACTCTTTGTTTAATAGCTAGTCACTTAACTTCCTTGACTGAGTGACAGTGATGTTCTTGCCCTGACAGTTAGTGATGAATCTACATATTTTGTTGAAAATGGTCTGTAGGCATTTCACATTTCTGTGAGTAGCTGCATCCATTAATGGAAGGCCACATTTGAAATGAGCAAAAGTGATTTCCAAACCTATAGTTTATCTTGTAGGAAAGGGTAGATATTGTGAGATGTTTTTAGCCCATAATAAAAGATTGTTAATTTTACTTCTTCTTTCCTCAATGTGAATTTGAAAGTTCAGTGCTTGGTCAAGAGATCTCTAAGTATTTGAATAAAACTGTTGTTTCCAATTATAGGCAAATGTGCAGCTTATCTTAAAAAAGCCATTCTTATAACACTATCACTATCACTACTCAGAAAAAAATGAGCTAAAAGTGCGGTAGGGTTTTCAGTAGTCCATTGGGTAAGAAAATGTATTTCCTTGTCTGAACACAAGGCATTCTTTAGCTATGTCAGGAATCTAAGTGACAATGCTCAGATCTGCTTGGAGTTAGAGCAGAATGGCACAAAATACACTGAACCGACTGATATTGCCAACATTCTTGCAGACAGGTTCAGTGCAAATTTCATCCCCCTCTCACCTCCAAAAGGGTCCATAACCATACCAGAAGAATGTAGAGCCCCTCAAATCACAGACACTTAGGTTAAAACAGCCCTCTCCAAAGCCAAAAACACAGCAACAATGGGACCGGACGGTGTCCCAGGCTTCATTCTACACAAGCTCAAAGACGAAGTAACCCCTCACCTAAAGATACTGTTCAAACTCAGCCTCTCCACAGGTTATGTACCCATAAAGTGGTGCACTGCATCGGTTATTCCACTCCACAAAGGTGGAGCCACAACAGACTCTTGGAACTATCTCCCTATAAGCCTGACTAGCTTGGTCTACAAGGTTATGGAGCGCATCATCATGGAACTCATTAACAGAGACATTGGGAACCTCCAAACACTGGACCCTACCCAGTTCGGCTTTGTTAAGGGCAGATCATGCCTCCTAAACCTGGTGGACTTCTTTGAGACAGTTACCAAGGCTATAGATGAGGGAAAGGTGGTACACACAGCCTATCTAGACCTTGCAAAGGCCTTTGACACCATTCCCCATTCTGGTATTATAGACAAGCTCACCAGCCTGAACATAAACCCCTATGTCACAAGATGGGTTGCCAACTGGCTCATGGACAGAACCCACATGGTGACAGCTGTGGGAGCTAGGTCCGACTCTAAACCATTTACAAGTGGCGTTCCCCAGGGCTCAGTCCTAGGACCCCTCCTGTTCGACATATACTTCTCAGAGGTACAGGCAAGCACAAGAGGACTATGGCTGACTAAGTTCCCAGACAACTGCAAACTAGGGGCTATAACTGACTCTCTGGCTGACACAGACATCCTCCAAAAGGGTCTCACTGAAACAGATACCTGGTGTCAAAATCATGGCCTTAAGCTAAATGCCAGCAAGTGCATAGTCATCCCCTTTGGAGAAAACAAAGTACCCATAAACTACCATATAGGTGGTAGTCCCCTAAATACGGAAAACATAATAAGGGATCTGGGGACCCAAGTAGATAGTAATCTCTCCTTTAATAATCCCATTGCCAAAGTGGTTAGAAAATCATTCTATGTGGTCCACCTAATCACAAAAGGGTTTACATCCAGATCAAAAGAGGTAATTGTGCCCCCCTACTCATCAATCATCAGACCCATCATAGAGTACAACAGCTGGAAATACCACAGAAGTACCTCACCAAGAGGATCAGTGGCCTCAAACAGATGCCCTATGCAGCTCAACAGAAGAAACTCCAGCTCTACTCGGTTGTATACCACCTATTCAGAGGTGACATACAAGGCCATGTCCAACCCAGAATTGATGGGCATGCTCCACCTAAAGAAAACCTCAAGCCACATGCTATAGGAATCTAAACCTCACAACAACAACAATAAAAAGGACTTGCTGGAGGGATAGATTCTTGTCCCAGAGACTTCCCATTCTTTGGAACAAGATTCCAGTCTACATTAGGCAGAGCTCCTCCCTAACACTCTTTAAGAGAAACCTTGATGAGTGGATGGGAAACAGAAAGTTTACTCCGGGGATCACTTCAGTGGATCTGCTAGACAGAGGCATAGGGAACTAATCTAAGGAGGTGGCGAAAGCCAATTCTGGCTAGGCTTATAAATGCCTTCGGGCAGATAGCCTAGTACCTACCTATGAACCTATACATTGTTACGATCTTTCATAACCAAGAAATGAAGAGCTTTTGTTAGTATTTCATGAGTTCAAATAGCATGACTTTTCTTTTAGTGCAGTTTAGAACTAGCTTGTTCTTGTTTATCCATTTAGTGTGTGACAGTAATTTTCTAATTGTCTTTGTATGCCAGAATGTAAGGAGTCTGACCTTAATATTGCTGTCATCTATGTACAATGTCAATGGAGGGTGAGGCAGGTCATTTGGTAGTATGATAACAAAGACAGAGAAAAGCAGAGGGGCAAACATGAATCCATTGTGGAATACATTTGTGTAGAGGAGCATCTCCTCTCCTGCACTTTTACTAGCTTATTAGTCTAGCACTTTACCAGACTTCTTGTAGCAATTATTGTAGCACACAAAAGTGCTACCAGCACTAAACGTTCTACAAGGAAACAGCTCTAGTACTTATTATTAATGACCACCCCTCCAGGCGTGTCTAAAGGTCAGTTCCCTGTGCTTTCTCCTATTAACCTGGTGAACTTGGGCATCCTGAGGCAATGTAGCAACTGCCTCATTTACACTGACAACCCTCTCCTCTTACCTCTCAACACTCAGACTTGTAAGAGATGCACTTATATATCCAAATTGGAAGCCACGCACTTTCAAGCCAAGACTGGAAAAGCTGTTCAAGAGGAGAAGGTCAACACATGCATCACACCACATGGAACATGTAGCACTCCAGAATACACACCAGCACTGCCTTCACATAAAAAACACAAACCACACACACACCTTTGTGGAGGCTCTCAATAAAAATTTACCCAAACAGCAGAGGCCTCCAAGGCAGAAGCTCACTTGACCACCACAACACAACACTAATTATGACACACATAACTCTCCTAAACAGTGTGCCATTCAACCAAAGCCCCTAAGGCAAAACAGCATGCCCAACACACTAGTCATAGGTGACTCCACAGTAAGGTACACTGATGCCCCACTTACTAGATTTAATAAGGAGAATGTAGCAGTCAGCTGCCTGTCAGGTGCCAGGATCCGCCACATAATGCACACACTCAGATCCCTCAACAATAGGTACAAATATGACTCTGTCATTGTACATGTGGGTGTGAATGACCTGAGATGTACCTCCCTGGACTACAAGAAAAGAGACATGGAGGAGCTCTTGGATTATGTAGCCCAGGTGGGTATGACCATAGCCCTGAGTAGCATCCTATCATCACCCAGAATGATACTACAGTACAAGCAGAAAATGATTGATTTCAACAATTGGCTAAGTTTCGGGTGTCATTCCAAGGGGATCCAATATCTGTCTGCCTGAGATGACATGATTGACAGACCTAGGTTACCACCATGGTCTAGTAGTAGGACTGCTAAAACAAACTTTAATAAGGATAAGTAAAACAATTTCTTGATATATTCATAAAAGGTAGCAGAGAGCTGTTAAAACAGTCCCGATAAATATATCAAGAAATTGTTTTGCTTATCCTTATTGAAGTTTATTTTAGCAGTCCTACTACTAGGCTGTGGTGGTAACCCAAGATTTTACTCATTTTTTACATTCTTCCATTTGGTTACCTTTAGCAGTTTCAAGTGTTTACTTTTACTTGACTGATAGACCTCAATGCTTTGCCAGAGATGGCCTGCATCTGTCACCCCTGGGCTTCCAGATACCGGCCAAGGCACTTACCACCCTTATCTCAGCAGCTGCAATAAAAAAAGAGGTGTTAAACTGTTTTCCACTGTCTTTATTGCATATTAGAAGATAGCTTACATTGATTCACAGCTGCTTCCAATTTAGCCAAATTCCAATAGCTAAACAAGGAAATTAGATCAATCGGGTTCAAAGGCAGTTGTAACCTCTTCTAACAAATGTACATAAGCAACATCACAGTATTGAAATGCTAAGCTTTAAACATTGGTTGTTCATACTACTTTATATATTAAGATGACTTAATATATAAAGTTCACATATAAAATGAATGGGAAAAGCACAACACAAGTTTGTGACATTTAGAGACAAGTCAGAAAATATTAAAAATTTTTTCTTGAATTCTTGCAAAGTATTAACTCATTTACCATTTTCATTCCACCCCGCCCCCACGCACACAGGGAAGAACTGTCCAAATCAGGACTGCTCTGCAGGAAGAAAGACAGATGGCAACCCTATCAACTAGGTGCAGTGATACTGTTTATAAGAAGGTCTTTTATGCTTTCTTGTGACATCCTTCTATAGAGGGATGCATATCTGGTGAACAGATCCATGAAAAGAGACATTTTCCCTCTTACTTTGAGTCAGTCTTTACACAAGTGGAATACATGAGCATTTTCTAAGTCTACAAAGGAAATGAAACCATTGATGGCAACCATGATACACGTAAGAATGTGTTATATACCCTTTCATTAAAAACATTAGGAAAACCAAATCAGTTAAGTATGTATAATATCTATCTCTCTCTCTCTATATATATATATAAATATAATATATAAAGTGTGTGTGTGTTTACATATACAACTAGTGACACTTCTGCAGTTAGGTAACTTTTTCATGCAAAAAAAATTCCTTTCAAGTATCTGTATTGTACAGTACAACCATCAAAATTGTCTTTCTATTAATTTGATAAACAAAATGCGTACTTATGTATGTGTATTGCACAGTGCATTTAATTTGTTGTTTTAAATCTTGAGATGTCTCTTTTATAAAGTTATACATGCTTTTGCTTTAACAGAGGCGTTGCACATTTTCATAACAACTTTGAATACGTTATCATGGAGCTTTTCTCTGAAAAGGGTTTTTATTTCTCAGTCAGACCTTCCCGGTAAAAAATGTAAATAAGTAAGTAAATAAACAATGGGACTGGTGGGGATGAAGCTCCAGGCTCACACGTATGAAACAGGCCTGCTGTTTCTGTTTTCACTTTAGTCTGAAAGTATATGCTATTGAAACACTAACTAGGCCACTTAAAATGTTCAATTCCGTATCCACTAGACATAATCCAGCACTAAGAACAGGTGAGTCAGAGTATGGCTAAACTACCAAGCAAAGAGAGAGTGAAACACTGACTCAAGAAAAACAAACACTCTAGTTTTCATTAACCAGTTTATTAACCTTAGGTTCCTTGATTGTGGTATTCATGCATTACAAATGTACATATTATAAGCAGTTCAATGAAGGGAAAAAATTCACATATAAAATGAATGGGAAAAGCACAACACAAGGAGCAGACAAGATGTGGCTGAAGAGCATGAAAGACAGCAGTCAAGGTGATGCAACAGCTCCTGTGCAACACTGGGAAAAACAGGAGAAATTGGCTGACAAAGTACACTACAATGCTTCTTAAAAATAGTAAGTGCATTAGCATACCATGCTTCCTAAGAATGACCAGTCAGTGGAAATGATTAACAGACATTCTTGAATTTGTGCTCTGCTTTTTTACAATCGTACAAGGGAAAATGCATACATACATGTAACATACTGTGAGTGGAGTATCTTTATTTGACAGCCATTTGTGCTTGTCTCATTGGCAGTGCCTGTATTTATATCAGTCATCAAACCTTTGTTTTTGAGTCCAATAATTGTGGAGTTTGCCAGGGTAGTGAGGCATATTAGTGGCTGGTCAGAAGACTGCCTCTTTACCAGCAGTAAGCATTCCTAAAGTAGCTATCCACATCATTTCACAAAAGATTATTACTAGGCAGACAGTACACTGGGGTACCATACAAAGGGCAAAGTATACACAAATGAAAAATAAATGTAAAACAGGACACGAACAAAAGAATATAATTGATAATGTAATTTATTTCTTTTGGTGAGCTATGGGGAAGTATGCTGAAAATGGAAAGGAATAGACAGCAGAAAGCAAATGCAATAATGACTGGGGAAAAACATTACAAAAAAGATTATCATGCAGTGAAAGCTATGAATTTCTTTGGACACTTTGTGAAACAGGCTAAAGAAGCATAACAAAGAAATAGAAGTCTTATCCAAATGAAATTGGATTTGTCTATACTTGTCCAAGGTATGTGGCACGTTCTCACTAGGAGACTGTGGAGAAGGGAAAAAAGTTGGTAAATGAACAGCGAGTCACCTCTCCCTCAAGGGAAATAATATACTAGACCTGATCATCACAAACATGAGGACAAAGTGCTCCACACCGGAAGTATACCCCTCACTAGTGAGATCTGACCACAAACTAATCACCCTGGATATACATATCCCACCTCCACCCCCAACACAAAAGACTACAGTGAAAAACTTCTCAAAAGCCGACTTTACACTTCTTAAGACTGAGATGGTATCCTTTAAGCCCACTGGGCCAGTGGAAACCACATCCCACAATGCTGAATCCTTCACAAATGCTTTCTATGGACATCTCCAAGAATGCATAGATCATGCCATCCCAAATAAAACCAAGACCTTCTCCACCAAGGGCAGGCGTCCTGCCTGGTGGACCCCAGCCATAAACAAATTGTATAACAAAAGAAGGAAGCTACTGCACGACAGAGCAAAATCCCATAAAGAGAAGGCATCTCTGCTCAGCACTAGTAGAAAGCTACGTTCTCTCATAAAAACATCCAAGGCCAACTTTGAGAGAAAAATCGCTATGGACACTAAAGATAACCAGAAGGCCTTCTTCTGCTATGTTAGAAACCTGGGCGGAAACCCTCAGATATGCTCAGAGTTAGTTCACAATGACAAAAAATACACTGAACCCACAGATATTGCCAACATTCTGGCAGACAGGTTCAGTGCAAATTTCTCCCCTCCCTCACCCCCAAAAGAAGAAATACTTATCCCAGCTGAATGTAACCTCCCTGTCATCTCAGATGTCCAGGTGAGAACCGCCCTCAGCAAAGCTAAAAACACAGCATCAATGGGACCTGACGGTATCCCGGGTTGTGTGCTACGTGAACTCAAAGAGGAGCTAAACCCGCACATAAAAATGCTATTTAACCTTAGCCTTACTACAGGATATGTACCTGAACACTGGCGTACAGCAACAGTGGTCCCACTCCACAAAGGAGGCACCTCTACAGACCCTGGTAACTACCGCCCCATAAGCTTAACCAGCCTGGTCTGCAAAGCTATGGAAAGAATCATTATGGAACTCATAAACAGAGACATTGGGGACCTACAGACACTTGATCCCCCCCAGTTCGGCTTTGTAAAGGGCAGATCCTGCCTTTTGAACCTGGTTGACTTTTTTGAAACAGTCACTAGAGCCATTGACGAGGGCAAAGCAGTCCATACAGCCTACCTGGACTTGGCTAAAGCTTTCGACACAATACCCCACTCAGGCATCATAGACAAGCTCAACAGCTTAAATGTAAATCCATATGTCACAAGATGGGTTGCAAACTGGCTAAAGGACAGAACCCATAAAGTCAAAATCGCTGGAGCCATGTCAGACTCAATGCCAGTCACAAGTGGTGTCCCACAGGGCTCTGTCCTGGGACCCCTCTTGTTTGGCATTTATTTCTCAGATGTGAAAGCAAACACGGGAGGGTTGTGGCTGACAAAGTTCGCAGATGACTGCAAACTAGGCACCATAGTCGATACACCAGCTGACACATACATCCTACAGAAAGGCCTCACTGAAACGGACAACTGGTGCCAGAGTCATGGCCTTAAACTAAATGCCAAAAAGTGTATAGTCATCCCCTTTGGGAAAAACAAAGTACCCACAAATTATCACATAGACAGTAATCCAGTGAGTATGGAAAAAGTAATCAGAGACCTGGGGACCCAAGTCGATAGTGACCTCTCATTTGACACCCACATTGCCAAAGTGGTTAGAAAGACTTTCTACCTTGCCCACCTTATCATGAAGGGATTCACATCCAGATCAAAGGAGGTCATTGTACCCCTATACTCCTCCCTTATCAGGCCCATGATTGAGTACAATGCCCTATTTGGTATGTACCTCACCCGGCACTTGCAACAACTGGAGAGACCCCAAAAGTACCTCACCAAGAGGATCAAGGGTCTCCAACATATGTCATATGCTGCCAGACTAAAGAAACTCCAGCTCTATTCAGTAGCATACCGCCTACTCAGAGGTGATCTGTGCCTGATGTACAAGGCCATGACCAATCAGGAATTGATGGACATGCTCCACCTCAAAAAATCCAAATCCATCAGAACCACGAGAGCTAAAGATTTAAACCTCAGCACAGATATGAATAGGACATGCTGGAGGGACAGATTCATAACTCAGAGGCTTCCCATACTCTGAAACAGAATCCCAGTTCATGTTAGACAGAGCCCCTCACTGACTCTCTTCAAGAGAAATCTTGACGAGTGGATGGGAGATCGTAGGTTTACCCCAGGGGTCATCTCTGTGTCACTACTAGACAGAGGCACAGTTAATTAATTCTATTATGTAAGGGGGTCTTCACTGTGTCACTACTAGACGGAGGCACAGTATTCTAAATCTATTCTGTACACTTTTGTACCATTACATGGGGTGGCGAAAGCCACATCACTATGGCTAGGCTTATAAATGCCCCAGGGCAGATAGCCTAGTACTAAACTATGAAACTATGAAACTATGAATAGATTGATTAAGTGACAACTCATTCACCACCTTGGGAATAAAAGAAGGATTAGTACGCAAGCACAACATGTCCTTATGAAAAAACAAAAAAGGAGGGGGCTTGAAGCTCAGACACCCATCTGGCTGAAGTAAGGGCCAACAACAAAATAGTCTTCCAAGAAAAATGTTGCAAGGAAGTGGAAACAGAAGGCTCAAATGGAGCCACAATCAATTTTTCCAAAACAAAATTAAGATCCCAGGGAAGAGGAACAGGCTTCCAGGGGATCTAATATTAAGGACGCCTTTTAGAAATGGTTTTGCCTTAAATCTAGAAGCTAAAGGAGGAGATACAGGCAGACAAGCCAGAGATAGATGATAAGTGGGGCTTACAGAAGAATAAGTCAAGCCAGCATTGAGCAATTCATACAAATAAGAAAGAACCACAGAGAAGTGGATCCAGGTAACATGAAAGACACCAGACAGAAAACCTCTTCCATTTGGATATGTAGGATATTCTAGTACTGGGTTTTCTGGCCTCCTGCAGGACCATAAGCATGTCCTCATAAAAAGGTGTCTATAAAGAATCAAAATCCTATCACCCACTGAGTCAGTTGAAGAGTGGACAGGTGGGAATGAATTAGATATCCTTTGCCTTGTGTAAGTAGGTCTACCCTGTGAGGTAACTTGTGATGATCCCCCCTGGCTAAATGCAGAAGAAGAGGGAAGCAATGCTGTCTTGGCCAAAACAGAGTCGCCAGCAAGATTTTAGGTTTGTCCTGTTGAATCTTGAACAAAACTTTCAGAATGAGAGTAATATGGGGGGGATGCATATAAAAACATCCCCTTCTAAGAGAAAGAGAGGGCATCTGCCTTACAAACCAGAGGACTTCGGACTCTGGCACAGAATTGTGGAAGTTGTCTGTTCAGAGGGGAGGCAAAAAGATCTATTTGAGGAGTACCCGACTTGTGGACAATGTCCAGAACACATCCTTGTGAAGCATCCAGTCATGGGCTTGAGTCAAGGACCAACTAAGAGTGTCTGCCACATAATTTTGACCTGAGAGAATATAAACTACTTGAAGAGACACATGATGCTGACCCAAAAACTCCCATACCATGTGAACAAGCCTGTAGAGAAGATAAGATTTCTTTCCCCCCAGTTTGTTTACATACCAGAGGAAGTGGTGCTGTCTATAAACAGTTTGAGGATCAGGAGATAAAAGGGGATGGAGGGCCTGAAGAGCCAGCAGGAGCACTCCCATCTCTTTGATGTTGAGGTGCCCATTTTGTTGAAGAGGAGTCCAGACACCCTGCACTCTCATTGTGCCAAAGGCTGCTCACCACCCTACCTCTAAGGTGTCTGTAAACAATTCTTGAGTTTGAAGAGGTAGATGAATGGGAAAGCCTGGGTTCAGAGACAACTGCTGAATCCACCACTGAAACTCCTTCTTTAGACAGGGAAAAAGAGGAACTGCAAATTCTAGGAGGTGCATGTTGTTGCCAGACTGATTTCAGGAACCACTGAAATTTTCTCATATGGAGTTTGGCTAAAGGTAACATAGGGATGGTGGATGCCATGAATCCCAGAAGTCTCAAAAACTTTCTGGCTGTGGTAGATGTCAGAAGAAAAAGATTTTGAAAGAAGAAAATGAGAGTCAAAGCCTTTGGCGGAGGCAGGGATGCCAACATAGGTACTGTCTGAATCCTGCATCCTAAGAATACATGATCCTGAGAAGGTATTAGAGATGACTTATTGTAGTTGATAGTGAACCCCAGACTTTGCAAAAGAGAAATTGCTAAGTTGAGATTTTGCAGTAAGGTGTCTGGAGAGGATGCTTGAAACAGAAGATCATGCAGGTAAGGGAAAACTTTGATGGCTCGAAACCCACAAAAAGCAAACGCAAGAGCTAGACATTTGGTGAATACCCTTGTGGCAGTAGAATAGCCAAAGGGCAAAGCAGAGAACTGAAAGTGCCAGGAAGCAAAAGAGAAACGTAAACATGTCCTGAAAAGGGGATGAACAGGAATGTGAAGGTAGGCATCCTTGACATCCAGAGAGGCCATGAGAGCCTGAGGAAGAAGTATAGGGAACAAAATCTATAGCAACAGCATGCAAAAGGAAGGAATCTTCAGAAAAAGTATTTAGATGAGAAAGATCCAGAATGGGTCTCCAAGGACCCTCCTTTCGGGGAACCAGATACATTGTTGAATAAAAGCCTTTTCCCCTTTGATCCTGTGGAACCTCTTGAATAGTTCCCTGATTTAACAACTCTTGAAGTACCTCTTGGAAAAAATGTAACTGTTCCTGAGTTGGTTGAGGTATGCCCATGAAGGGAGGTAAGGATTTCCAAACCATGAAATACCCTTTTTGAATTATGGAAAGAACCCAGACTGGGTGAGAGAGAGAGAGATGAAGTGAGAGAGGGATGAGGCTGAGAGAAGAGTGATACTCAGATACTACCTGATTTATCTGGTAACGGCTGCTTCTGTGCAGAAGAAGCCTGAGCAGTCTTGGTGGAGGAGGCCTCCTTCCACCTTTCTTACCTTTAGGAGGAGGATGCATCTGTCTCCGAATGAAAGCTGACTTGGATAGATAATGCCTTTGAAACTTAGGCACAGGGTAACCAAAAATGTTTCAAGTCCTGTAACTCCTTGCCTTTCTCCTATAAAGACTTGAACAAGTCAGCAGCAGCAGTACCAAATAAGCCATTGTTGTCTACAGGATCATCCATCAACTTAGCTTTTATGTCATCTGGCAGTGGTTGAAGCCTTAGCCAGAAATACCTCCTCAATACAGATCCTGAAGCAGCCATCCTAGATGAAACTTCTGCTGCATCATAGCTGCACTTGGCAAGTCACTTGTGATGATTCCCCTAACAAAGACAAGGCTGAAGATTTCCCTTCAGAATCTAGAAGGTCAAAAATAGTTTGAGCAACCTGGGACAGGAGGGTCAAAACATATCTGGTTATATGAATTTGGTAATTAGTAGCAGAAAAGGCAACAGGTGACAGAAGTGTAAATATCCTTCCCCAGTCTTTCCATTGTCCTGCTTTCCTTATCAGAGGGAAGAAGTTTAGTGGTAGGCAGTAATTTAGATGGCTTATATGAAATCAAAGAGACCACCAAAGGGTCAGCAGATGGGCACTTGTAAAAAAAATTTTCAATCATCAGGCACTTTGTAGAAATGGTCAGGCTGCCCAGGGGCAGAAGGCTGAGAATCAGGAGCCTGAGGTGCTGAGAAGAAAGCATCCAGTAAAGCAGGTAAAACTGGAGAGACAGCAGACAGCAAAGGAGACTCCATTTGCAGGAGCTCATAATATCTCTTTTGCCTATCCAAAACTTGGGAACAGTCCCACTTGAAGAATTCCCTCATCTCAGCAATAGTATCCCCAAAAGTAATCTCCTGAATAGGTGATTCTGGACCAGTAGATTCCTCTTCAGGAGAAGCATACTCAAGAGGTGATGGAATTTGGGTAGAATAGGCCAAAGATTTCTTATCTATGGAAACCTCTTCATCAGATGAATCCTGCTCCTTCATCCTCTTGTGAGGAGAAGACATCCAAGGAATAAGAGGAACAGAGACTCCTAAAGGAGGTGTCAGAGCCATAAGGGTATTAAATAAGCCCTGGGTGAAATTTTGCCATTCACTTTGAGGGTCCTGGAAGAAGAGACATTCTTTGTCTTTTGCTTTTTCTTTAACTGGACGTCTGCCTTATGAAACGTGGAAGGGCCCAACATTAGCCTACACTCAATTATTGACATATGAACTTCCTCTCTCACTAGAATTTGGGGAACCCTCCAGGGCCTTTAGTAATAACAAGTCTTGGTTCCTCCCATGACCATCCAAAATAGATGTCTACAATGCCTCAAAGGACATGCCTGTTATCGGATCCATGGCAGCCTTTGAAGTGGTCCCAGCCAAAGAATCCAACCCCAGGACTGGGCAAACCTCTGAGCTTTCATCAACCCCGAGAGAGACATCTGATGTAGGAGATGCAGCTGAAGAGTCTGACCTTGGTTTTCTGATCTTTGTCTTCAGTGAAGATTCACCATCAGGCCTGGAAGTTCCTTTATAGCATCTTTAGCTAAAAGTTTGAGACACTGATTTTCTAAATAAATAGCAAGAGAAGACAGATGACTACATAAAGTCTTAGGCACAAAGGCCTGACAAATAGTACAAGTTTTGTGATTGTGAGTAGGCCCTAAACAAAACAAGCACTGATCATGACTATCTTTATGTGGAATTTGTCTCCCACACTGGCACTTTCCTTTTTTGGATGACATGAAAAATCCCCACAGCAAAAAGCAGTAAATAAGAAAAAGAAAACCCTAACAGGGCACTTATCTGAATGACTTGATACACTAACAAACAACTTGGGCATGCAGACTGACGATCAAAAATGGTGTTCAGACTGGCAGCAGAGAAGTTCTGAGGATGGTACGTCCGGATGTCATTTTTAAGCCCTATATATGTGAGCAGCATATGTGTGATGTACAGTGTACCATAGATAGTAAAAGGCTTTGGTATACTGGCCAGACGTCAGGCCTCCCTAGGTGGGGAATCCCATGTTAAGAATATTGTAACAGTAGAATAGAAGGACATCAGGAATGGGTTGATGCATGCCTCAGTTCACAGACTGAACAGAAATTTGGTAATATTTGGCTGTAAAGTACAGAACAGTATAGTAAGGAGAAAAATAATGTAACATGAGTTAAAAAACAAATGCAACTGATAAAGAATTTCCTACAATATTCAGCCCCCCCCCCAAAAAAAAATTCCCAATACAGGGATTGGGGAATAGAATTATTTCCAGTCCCTTAATTTTACTGTGTCATTATCAAGGAGTCATGCTGTAGAAAGTGATATTTCTGTACTTTAACAATCATTATATGAGCAGAATAGCAAGAAAAGATAGAAAATACAATGCTACATCTATGCCTCAGAAACATAGTTATCGAAAGTTAAGGAATAGAAAGTTGGTCATATTTTGTTTTGAAACTTAGTAAGGGGGGAAAAAGAAAATGACAGTTATAAATCAAATTAAAAAAAAAACATTTTTCTACAACATTTAGCCTAAATAAATAAATAAAAACAAAAATGTTTCCACTGCAGGCACTGGGAAACAGAATTATTCTTAAACCCTTTCCACTAGTGTCTGCCACACATGAAACTGAAAGGATCTCCAAGTGCAGTGACAGTTTGTACACCTATAAATAGTGTGGGGGAGGGCACTGTCAAATAATCATGGACTACAAAAGGACAATTTGAACAAAGGCCTGCAATTTTGCTACTTTTTTTGGTTGCAGCTGTATAACTGCTTAGTATAATGTAAAACGGGATCTGAGACAAAAAAAGGAGCAGTCCTGTTACAGAAGGCATATAAGATGACAGTGGCTGACACTAATCCTATTATATGTCAGTGCGATGGAAATATACCACTACTGCCTTATGTCTAGGATAACTCATATAAAGCAGACTTGAAATGGGTTATGGGAAAGAGGGCTGAAGAACAGAAAGATTACCTTGACATATTAAGCCCCACTGGCAACCATTTGTGGAAAAACATAGTAAAAGTGTATAAGAAGCACTCAGAGAGATTTTAAGATGTTTAAATAGCTCAGAAAACAAAGACAGAGTGAAAAAATGGATTCTGTTTTGTTCTAAGGTGGAGTTTTCTTTTAAGGAGATTCTTACACAACCATTGAGAATTCACTGGTTATTGACCTCCATTTTCTAATAGCAATACCCCTTTGTTTTTTGTTTTTTTTTCCTTTTTTGCAGTTTACCACTTTTCCTTCATGTTTGTTTGTTTTTTATGGGTGGGCAGACAGCTTCCATTTGGATTATTGTCCTTACCCATCTAATTTACTTGCTTTCTAAGGAAGCATTATAACCTGCTATTTAAGACCCTCATGCCAGCATAGACTGCTACACCCTCCCAAGAGGAATTGTAGTCCCCAGTGAAGCCAAATTCCTGAATTTTGTACCAGTTTGTCAACCATATGTTGAAATCCATTGGAAGTGTAACATACTATTACCCATGGACAGAAAGTACCTCAGAGATGATTAATATTTGCTATCCGTCTAATATCCACCCAGTGTCAGAACGTCTTCTTACAATGTTCTTTCCACTTTCTCAATCAATCCACTATATTTTAACTTGCAGACTTGTAGTGTTAGAAATCCACATGCCCTTTCACAGGGCTTAGTTAAGACTTGAGCTCATATATTTTGGCCTTTATTTATTTGCACCAGTTTAAAATAATTACTTAAAACATATGACCAATTTAAACTCCCTTAACAGCAAAAAAAAAAAAAAAAAAATCTGATATTCTAGTTGTAGATTTGACAAATATTTTTTAATCAATTAAATTATTAAAAGGGTACAATGTTGCTATGCCACTAATAATGGAAATAATAGGAATAAAACTTTTAACTCATTCTATGGTTGCCTTTGGACTGTTTCTTCAGCGGTGTCCTTTGTTTTATTTATTTGATTACTTATTTTTTGTATTAAATTCCCTTTGAGAAAGATTTTATCAAGGCACAAATGAAATATGTCTCTGTGATGTACTGCTTTTTATCAAGGCAGTCAATATCAATTTCTGCTTACTTCTAGCCCAGGACATACGCTGGTCTTTAATATGTTAAGTCACTTTAAGACTTTTTTGGAGTTTAAGCCTCCATTACAGGAGGTTTAGGGTATCAGACAGTGAAAAATCTAGCTTGGCACATTTTTTCTTGCACTTTTTACTGAAAGATTTGTCTGATTGACCTTTTTACCCTTTGGTTTGGATGTTAGTTGGGATATTTTACAGGCGCTGTAATGTTTATGGGTTTCAGCTAAGTTTAAAGATCCTGCATTTCTGAAGTATAGCCAAGTTATCCACTTATGCTGTGCTGACAAAGGCAATAAAAAGGCTAAAACATGCATGTCCATAGCTAGTGGGGTTTGGCTTTATTGGCCTTAGTGCAAACATAAAGACTTCAAAAGTAAAAAAAAAGCCATGAACATTCAAAATCCATGTAGCTGAAACACTTCATGTCCTTAAGGGATAATTTTCATATGTCATATGGACCTCCATTACATGAGGTTTAAGGTATCACACAGTAAAAACTCTAGCTTAACTGGGTTTGTCTTGTATTTTTTACTAAATTATTTCTCTTTGTGACCTTTGTAACCCTTTGGTTTAGATTTAAGTGACTTTTCTTGCACAATGGCTGTCCTTCATTCACCCAATCTACCTCTTCATTCCTCTCTCAAAGGCAAGAACCAACCACTTCCATTCTGACTGAGAGTCCTTCAACATGTTAATTTCCTGGCTGGATGGTCTAATCAGCCCATTTATTCCCCAAGTGAGATGAGTCAAGGCGGTAGGGATCAGGATACTTTGACAGTTTCAGTGGACTCCCTTCCATTCCCATAGGAACTCCTACTCCCCACACACACACACACAGACACACACACAGACACACACACAGACAGACACACAGACAGACACACAGACACACACACAGACAGACACACAGACAGACAGACACACACAGACACACACACAGACACACACACAGACACACACACACACACACACACACACACACACACACACACACACACACACACACACACACACACACACACACACTTTTCAATACACTCCATCTGAAAACAGCCAAGCAAGCTTTATAATTAATTATAGAAGCCAACATTTTTATAAAATGTAATAACTGACAGACTTTAAGTAGTGGAGCAGTAGTGAAATCTACAGACATTTTAAGAGGCAATGGATCTAAAATGTGTGTAAATTTCTTGCACTCGATTATTTTAATTTGGATTTCGTGAATTTGCTTTCTACCTTAAAATGGAATGGAGGTGTCCAAGGGCTCTGATCACTGAAAGAGAATTCAACTCTAGGAGGATGAGATAAAGAAGGAAGGATGTACCAGAATATGACAGTGAGGATTATTAGAATAGGAAAAAGATGAAGGGGTATTCCAGAATTTCACAGAGTTGGCTTATGGGCCTATGAGGATGGGATAAAGATGGTGGGGTGCACCAGAATTTGACAGTGAGGATTATGAGAATGGGAACAAGAAAATACTGAATTATAAGGATGGGGGAAAGATGGAAAACTAGCACAGTGTACTATAAATTGACAGTATAGGTTATGAGATGGGATAACGATGGCAGGGAGTACTAGAATTTGATAGTGAGAGTTATGAAGTTGGGATAAAGATTAGAGGGGTGTATCAGAATTTGACAGTAATGGTTATGAGAATGGAATAAAGATTGTAGGTTGTGCCATAATCTGACAGTGAGTGTATGATGATAAGAAGGAGTGTGCCATAATTTGACAGTGAGGGTTAGGTTACGAAGATATAAAGATGGTGAAGATTGGATAAAGACTATGGGGGGTGCACCAGAATTTGAAAGTGAGGGTTGTCTTAGGAAACATAAAGGTTGTGTGGTGGGTGTACCAAACTGTATCAGTGTGGATTATGAAACTGGCATAAAGATGATGGGGTGCACCAAACTTTGCCAGTAAAGATTATGTGGATGGGATAAAGATGACACAGTGTGCCATGATTTAACAGAATGCTTATTAGGATTGGAAAAAAGATGGTGGGATATACCAAGATTCATCAGTAAAGATTATGAGGATGGGATAAAGATGGAGATGGGGGATCATACCAGAATTTGTCAGTACAGTACAGATTATGACGGCAGGGTAAACACAGTGAGGTATGTCAGAATTTGACAGTAAGGGTTGGGTTAGGAAGACATTAAGATTATGCAGTACACCAAAATGTACAGTGAGGTTTACAAGGATGAGCTAAAGATGGCTAGGTGTACCAGAAGTTGACAGTGAGGCATATCAGGATGGGATAGGATGGTGGGGTGTCTTAGAATTTGATGGTGAGGGTTACATGGATGGGAAAAAGATGGTGGGAGTGCCCGAATTTGATCAGTGAGAGTTATGAGGATGGGGCAAAGATAGAAGCATGTACAAGAATTTGATGTTAAGGGTTATGAAGACTAGAAAAAGATGGCAGAATGAATGAGAATTGGACAGTAGGGTTATGAGACTGGATAAGATGGCAGAGAATACACAATTAGATACCAAGTAATATGAGGAAAGGATAAAAATGGCAGGCTGTACCAAAATTTGACAATGTGGGTTGTGAGGATGGTGAAGAAAAATTTAACAGTGAAGATTATGGGGGTGAGATAATGTTGGTGGATTGTAAAACAATTTGACAGTGGGGGTTATAAAGATGGGATAAAGATGGCTGGGTGTACAAGAATTGAAAGTGAGGATCATGAGGATGAGACAAATATGGTGGGGTGTACCATACTCTGACAGTGAGGGCTATTGCTTTAGTATTAGGAACAGTGAAAGGACCAGCAGAGAAAAAATTAATCAGTTTAAAAAGGTATACAAAAGATGTGAAATGCTATATAAATGAACAGAGGAAAAACAGGCTAAACAGTATGTAAACCTATTGCCAAATCTTATAACCTGAGAAGTTTTTCTTGAATATTGAGTAACATGCTTGTTTAACATGCACTGTAGTTTCTTACATACCCTGGTTTCATTAGTTTTTTAGGTTCATATGTTTACATTAGGTTCATAGACAGTCAATAGGCTTGAGCTCTAGGTGACCACTGAGAAGTTTAGTACATAACCCAGTAGAATTATGATGTATTAATCATTTTGATAAAGGACAGCTATCCTGCATACCCAAGGGGTGAATCTGCAATTTCCTATGGGACTCTATTTAAAGGAAGGGTGATGCATTGAGTTAGATATGTATTACACTGTCAGGTTCTGTTTACATGCCAGTGTCCCATCCTCATAACTCTCACTGGTCAAATTCCAGAGCTGTTTATATGCTGCTGAAGGCTGAGATTTTTTTAACAAATTTTTATTAATTTTAAAACAAAGATTGTACAAAACTATTTAAAGATAAATAGAACAAAAACATAACTATTTACAGATGTCCACAGCAAAATCAAACATAGAAAATTAAATGATTAAAATTTATCAAGTAAATCACTTAATTTTGACCAAAATCTAACCTGGTGAGTAATATTCAAAGTTCTCATTTTGGCAGCTGGCAATTCTTTTTTTACAGACATTGTTTGCTAGATTAATGAATTCAGTGAAAGAAATAGTAGTTTTACATTTCTAATAGTTTGTGACTATTTTTCTTGCTATGGCTAAAATGGACTAAAGGAGAGCCACCACCACCCTAGGAACAGAATTCAGAACTGGAGCATTAAATAAGAACAAGGAGTTAGAAATTATACAATTATCTGTCCACAAAGCTTGGCAAAATTTCTAAATTTAACCCAAAAAGGAGTTACTATTTTACAATCCAATATCATATGAAACCAATCTGCATTAAAAACTTTATTACACCTCCAACAATTAATTTTCCCATAGTTATATATTAAAGCCACTTTATGTGGAGTCAAAAAAGCTCTGTGAAGAAATCTCCATGTATATATTTTCCAATAAAGAGAAGAAATAGATTTTCCCACAGATTCAAGAATTAAGCATTTATCTTCATCAGAAAAGGCAATCTCATTAATCTTAGTTAAGTAATTCCAAAATAATGAATCTGTGGAACCAAACTGTTCTCTTATTATATTATAAATTATTGATATATATGATTTATTCTTATTTGAGTTACTATTGATTCTGAAAAAAAACTCAAGTATCTTTGGAATATTTTTTTGAAAATCCATGGTGATTTTGATTTTATCACTAACATATCTTTTACAAGACTGTAATGGTAACCAATTGCTATTTTCTAAACAATGTCTTGCAAGAAGATAATCTGTATTATGTGATTTATATCTGTTTAATAATTATATTTGCATCTCTAATGTCTAGGATTTTGTTTATATTAAAAGTTCCCAAACAACACGCACTATTTGATATAGGAAACAATAACAACAGTAAATCTTTAACTATGTAATTAGAATTCATTAATCTTTTACAATTCATAAGGATGCATCAGTGAAAGGAGAGGAATAATATTTTTTTTCTTTTCATTTAAACATATTTATTTCATGATCCAGTAACATTTATTAATTCCAAATTTAGAGAAGGATTCTACAACACAGCTGTTAGTATTTATTAATCTTTCATGAATGGATTTCCATGTGGATTGGTGAATTTAACCATAGAGATATTAAATTGAGGATTATGGATTTGGCATATAATTCAACATTTGGAAAACTTAATCCACCATCTTGCAAACTTTTAACATGTCAGTCAAAGGATATTCTTGGTTTATTGGGGAACCAGAGAAAAGTAAAAATAATAGAATTTAATTTCTTAAATATTTTTTTAGGAGGGAGAATAATTAGTGATTGTAGATAGAAAGTATGTTGGTAGGATTATCATTTGTATTAAAGTAAGTCTATCTTCCATTGAAAAAATGTGCTCAATTTAATAATTATTTTAGTAACAGTGTCTATTAAATTACTATAGTTTACTGCTATTGAGTCTTTTACAGTAGATTTAATTACAATTCAAAGATAATTGATTTGTGAATTGTCCCAAATTAAATTCTTATAGTTTCTTAAATAATTATTAATTTTTGTATTAATAAGTAAAGTTTCTGTTTTATCAGGGTTAAACATTAAATCTAACACATTTTCAAAGTAATGAATAGAATTAATTAAATTTTCTATTGAAGCTTCAACATCACCACTTTGTTATTACAATGCCATCTGAAAATAACTGAATTTTACAGGAATAACTTTAATCAAGAATCCCTGAATGTTGCCATTAGATCCAATAAAGTTTGCAACAGGTACAATTTCTAGAGCAAATAATAGAGGTGACAAGGGACAATCCTGTTTTGCACCATTTAATATTTTGAAAGAGCTAGAAATAAAAGAGCCAATTTTAATAAAAGAGAATGAGTTGCTATATTGATTAGTTATAAAATTTATAAAATCAAGGGAAATTCATATTGTTTAAATGTTTTGAACAAATAACCCCAACTAATAGAATCAAGGGCCTTCATTTATATCTAGACTTATTATAATTAGTTATTTTTTTGTTTTTTGCTATATCTATTAAAGTAGCAAGCCTAATTATGTTATCACAAACCTTTCTATGTAGTATAAAACTAGTCTAACCTTTATTTATTAATCCTGGCATAATAAGGTTCAACCATTTTGCAGGAATAGACATAAATATTTTATAATCAATGTTTAATAATGAAATAGGATGTTAAGAAGAACATTAGAATGTTTATTTGCTTTCAAAATAGGGGATATCAGGCAATATTTCTGGGGGACGGTTGACATATGTTTAACTTGCTCAAAACTTTTTAATCGGATATTTAAAATATTCTCTGGGAATAATGTGTATAATTCTGGGATTATACCATCAAGACCAGGGGCTTTATATGGTTTAAGATTATTAATGTTATAGTTTAACTCCTTAAAAGAGAATGACTTATCAAGTTTGGATCTTTGTTCTTTGGTTAATTTAAACCTTATTTTGTCTTTCAAAAAGTAATCAGTTATAGTGTTGATTTTTAAATCTGTCTCTTTGTTATTAATTTCTTTATAATATTTCCTAAAGCACTGTAGTATGTCTTTTAAATCAGACAATTTTGTATTTTTATCACCTTGTTTAGAAATTATTTCTTAAATATAATTAGTATTTTTTCTTATATCTAACAGACAACCTGTGTAAGCTTTTTGGGTTTATTGAGTAAGTTTGTAATTTTAATTTTTCCAACTTTATTAATATTATATGGTGAAGTACATCAAGAGACTTCTGATTTAATATTTTAACTCAGTGTTTGCTGATTTGCCATAAAGTTTTAAATTGGATTTCAATTTATCTATACTAGACTGCAAAGACATCAGCTCCTTATCCCACTCTTTTTTTACATATGTACCACTTTTTAATTCTTCTATATAGACAAGCTTTTAAAAAATCCCAGAGAATTACTTCTGAAACTACTCCACGGTATTAATTTCAATGTACTGATCGATTTCTTTTAGGCACCATTCCTTAAAGTCATTTATTTTTACTATATAAGCAGGGATTCTCTGATAGTAAATCATATTACTTGGTTTTAACAGTAATGTAAATGTAATAGCACTGCGGTCAGGTAAAGGACATGAAGTTATCAATGCATCAGTTTTAGTAAATAAACTACTAGAAGTAAAAACTGTATCAATGTTTGTCTGGGTGCCAAATCTATAAGAATAATGTGCAAAGTTAAGAGAGTTAGTTGATTTAATATCATAGGTATCTTTCAAATGCTAAGAATAAACTGTCATTCATATGGTATGAGCCTAAGTATCGAAATTTCAGGGTCTATATCACAACAGCGAACTTTAGAAACTTCGACCATTGTAATATCGAACTGTTATGTTCGAAACCCAAGAAATCTGAAACCACAGAACAGCAATTTCTTTTTCCCCAGGGAAAAAAAATCACTGTTCTGTTAAAAAAAAAAACACTTAACCTTAAACTGAAGTGGGGGGCTTCACCCCCACACTCCCCCAGCACGGGGGGGCTGGGCCCCCCAAACCCCCTATTTAAATATACCAACTCCAAGATCGCACCACAGTGGAGGAAACAGCAAAGCCCCGAAAATGGCCCATCGACTTTTTCCCTGTGAAAAAAGTCAATGTTCCGTGGCTTTGCTATTTTCCACTTTTGGACTTCAGGATTTTATATTACAACGTTCAAACTCGTTGTAGTTCGACATTGTAATATAGACCCGAAATTTCATGCAGTGACACATTTTTTCCTCTGTGTTGATCTGTATGACAAAGTTTACTTTGATTTTGACTTCAATTAATAAAATGATCTAAGTGTCTAGCTACTGAGGACAGCTTAGAAACCTTGTCAGTAGTTGTGTCTTTACTAGAAAGAATATAGTTACAATCTCCTGTAATAATCAATTTACCTTTTGTGAACAAGGTTATAATATCCAAATATTTCTTAGCATCTTTGGCTCCAATTCCAGGTATCCAGTAAGAATTCATAAAAGTATGAGTTGTTTGTCAGTTTCTACTACTGCTAAACCCAACATGCCATTTTTATCTGAATAGGTATTTAATATTTTAGGCATAGGTAATACATTTCTCCAAAGAATAATCTCTTTTTTGATTTAAAATGAGAGCTCCCAAGAGATGAATAATCTTTTGACATCAATCTACATCTTCAGATAACCTGCGATACCAGGCTACAGCTCTTACCACATGTTTTGGCCACCAACCCAAGACCAAAACACTAAAGGTGGAGGAGTGTCTATATTCACCAAGGATATTCACACCTCCAGGCTAGTTGCCCAAGACAATGCATCTGAAATTCTCCAGATGCAACTAACACTAGGTAAGACTGCAATCCAAATTGTAGCTTGCTACAGATCCCACACGATGCCCCAAGATTCTCACTACACCTTTCTAAAGATACTGGAAAATATTAAGATACAACCAAACACCCTAATACTGGGTGATTTCGACTAACCTGCCATTAACTGGGAAAACTACTCAGGTACCAACACCTTTTCCCAGTGGTTCTTGGAATTCATAAATTCCAACACCCTGGATCAACTAATCCACTGTCCCACCAGGGGCTCCAGTATCCTAAACCTGGTCATTACCAACATGGGAGGTAGATGCTCCACACCAGTGGTCATCCCCTCATTGGTCAGGTCTGACAATAAGCAGATCACCCTTGACATCCACATCCCACCCCCAGCCCCAGTAAGTAAACCTCTGTAAAAAAACTTCTCCAAAGCCAACTTCATGCTACCCAAGTCAGAAGTGACAAACTTCATGATACCCATGCAGACGGGAGCTGAAAGTTCGACTGCTGAATCCTACACTAAGGCACTGTACAAGCACATCCACTTGTGCATGAATCATGCCATCCCAATAGAACCAAGACACTCTCCTCCAAAAAAAGGAAGCCAATCTGGTGGTCCCCTGCCATAAACAAACTATACAACAGAAGGAAGAAACTGTTGCAGAAAAGAGGAAAATCCTAGGATGCAAAAAACTCCCTTACCACCCTCAGTAAGAAGCTGAGATCCCTCATAAAATCCTCCAAAGTTAGTTACGAAAATAAAATTGCCAAAAATTCCAAAGACAACCACAAGGCATTCTATAGTTATGTCAAGAATCTAAATGTCAGTGTTCGATCTGCTCTGAGCTACAACAGAATGGCATTAAATATACTGATCCCAAGGATATTGCCAATATCCTGTCAGATCGATTTAGTGCCAACTTCACCCCTCTCTTAGCCCCTAAAGGGCCCATCTCAATACCAAAATATTGCCAAATTCTGGTAATCATG
Source organism: Protopterus annectens (assembly GCF_019279795.1). Classification (NCBI taxonomy): domain Eukaryota; kingdom Metazoa; phylum Chordata; order Ceratodontiformes; family Protopteridae; genus Protopterus; species Protopterus annectens. The sequence continues at coordinate 1,571,186,599 of NC_056733.1, read as the reverse complement.
GCCACACAGGTAGAAACCACACTCTCTAAAGCTAAGAATACAGTATCCATGAGACCAGATGACATCCTGGGCTGTGTACTACATGAACTACAAAATGAACTGGCACCTCACCTAAATGTCATGTTTAATCATAGCCTCACCTCAGGCTTCGTGCCCACTGAGTGGCACACAGCTACAGTTATCCCACTCCACAAGTGGGAATACACCCTGGATCCTGGAAACTACCGTCCCATCAGTCTGACGAGCCTGATCTGCAAGGGCATGGAATGCATTATCATGGAACTTATAAACAAAGACATTGGCAACCTTCACACACTGGACCCCACCCAGTTTGGGTTCATGAAGGGCCGATCTTGTCTCCTGAACCTGAATGACTTCTTCGAATCAGTCTCCAGAGCAATGGATGGGGGTAAGGTGGTCCACACAGCCTATCTGGACCTTGCCAAGGCCTTCAACACCATCCTCCACTCTGGAATCATAGATAAACTTACTAAGCTGGGCATAAATCCCTACGTCACTCGATGGGTTGCCAACTGGCTTACTGACAGAACCCAGACTGTAAAAGTAGCCGACTCCAAATCAATCTCCAGACAAGTGGAGTACCTCAGGGTTCAGTCCTGGGACCGCTCTTGTTTGGCATCTACTTCTCTGAAGTACAGGCCAACACTAAGGGACTTTGGCTAACAAATTTCGCAGATGACTGCAAACTGGGAGCCATTTTTTTAATCCCCAAATGATGTGGATATTCTACAAAAGGGCCTTACAGAAACAGATGCTTGGTGGCAGAGCCATGGGTTCAAGCTTAATGCCAAGAAATGTATAGTTATCCCCTTTGGGAAAAAACATGTACCCATGAATTACCACATAGGTGCCAGTACACTAAACACCGAAAGTGTGATGAGAGACTTAGGGACACAGGTGGACAGTGGTCTCACCTTCGATAACCACATCACCACAACGGTCAAGAAATCCTTCTATGTGGCACACCTCATCACTAAGGGCTTTTCATCCAGAAAAAAGGAGGTCATTGTCCCACTGTACTCATCCCTCATTAAACCCATTATAGAGTACAATGCCCCATTTGGTATGTACCTCACAAGACATCTGCAACAGCTGGAAAGGCTGCAGAAATACCTCACTAAAAGAATCAGAGGCCTAAAGCATATGCCCTATGCTGACCGTCTAAAAACCTCCAGCTATACTCTGTGGCATATCGTCTACTCAGAGGTGATCTCTGCTTAACATAGAAGGCCATGTCAAACCCTGAGCTGTTGGACATGCTCCACTTAAAGAAATCCCAATCCCTCAGAGCCACACACTCCAGGGATCTAAACCTTGTCATCACAGTGAACAAAACATGCTGGAAGGATAGGTTCCTGACTCAGAGACTCCCCATACTATGGAAGAGACTGCCCATACATGTCAAGCAGACCGCCTCCTTGGGCCTCTTCAAAAGGAACCTTGATGATTGGATGGGAGATAGGAAATTCATCCCGGGGATCACGCCAGTCGCCCTGCTAGACAGGGGTCCAGGAAAGTAAATATTGTGGGAAGAAGTATCCAGGGAATTGTTATGGCTAGGCTTGTATAGGCCCTAGGGTTGACAGCCTAGTACCAACCTGTGAACCTATGTGTTTCTTGTAAGAAAATTATGTGAGCTTTATACAGTTTTAAATATTTGTTTAAGCTACTCCTCTTCAATGGATTATTAAGTCCACTGATGTTTAATGAGAGACAATTATATGCCAACATTCATAAGAACATGTAAATGCACTGATTTAAGATGATTTAGCTTAAAATATAATAACCAAGTACTGATAATTGTATTTCTTGAATTTCCCCTACTTGATCATCATCCCTTTCCACTCTGAATTATAGCTTTCTACTTGCTGATGTCATGTATATGAGCCTTAACTGTGTAGCTCTAAAATATACCTTCAGATCAGATAATCCTAATCCACCTTGTTCTATTGAATGGATCAAATTATCCTACTTGACCCTTTGCCTCCAAGACAAAATCTTTCAACTCTTTATTGATTACTATCCACAACGTCTCCATTGGTTGATAAACATATACCTGACCTATATATAAAACTAAACAATCTAAAAACATTTTCACTGCTTGTGCCTTGCTATCCATATTCATAAACAACAGCTTCCAGCTGTTCTATTTTCTTTTGTTTAGTCTCCCCCCACATATCCTTAGCTGCCATAATGAATCCATTTTAATCCATATTACTAAATATTTAATTTTATCATGTCCCCATAAATATGGGCTTGCTGGACCAATTCATGCGTGGGTCCATAGCTTGTAGCTATAGCCTTTGTTTTATTTTCATTAATTTTATATCATGAAAAGAGTAATCCAAAGAATGGAAGAAATACATTGCTCAACACCAGCAAAAGCTGACATAACTTACAACAACAAAAGGCAGACACTGCTGAGAACCAGAAACCATGAGAGTGATAAAACAAACACTTTTTATTAGGTAAAACAATAAAACTTTAAGTCATAAAAATGCATTAACTTTATCACAGTGTTTTTGTCCTAAAACAGTATATATTTATATTTATTAATAATTTTAATAATTATTTATGACTCTATAGGAGGTTATAACGTTATTTTTTCACAACATGTATTTATGTGATTTTTTTTATAATGTGTATTTATGATTTTTTTAAATGTGTTTTTTTCACAGTCTGTTTTACTGTAGGGTTTGGTAGGGTACAAATTGTTTTTTTTAATTTTGATTGGTGGCTCAATCTGTAATAGGATATTTAAGTTGGTAGGTGTCAGTATGTGATTGTTTTTTGGGGTTTTTTTGCATCTGAGGAAGTACGGGTTGTTTTAGGATGAAAAAATGCAGTGATAAAGTTAATGCATTTTTATAACTTAAATTTGTATTGTTTTGCATAATAAAAACTGTTCATTTTATCACTCTCGTAGTTTCTGGTTCTTGGCAGTGCCTGCCTTTTGTTGTTTATATCCTGAAAAGACCTGAAATGGTCTCAAAATGTTCCACAACAGTGAGATGTCGTTTTCTGGTTTTATCAGGTACAAAATAATATAATCTGCAAATAAAGCCAACTTTTTTTTGATTACCATACCAATTATATCCTTAAATTTCTGAGTCACTTTTTTTTTTGCCAGTGCCTCTAAATATAAAGCAAATAACAAAGGGGAAAGTGAACACCATTTCTTGGTTTCTCTGTTCAAACATAACTTATCAGAGAGGAACCCTCCCACTTTAATTTTTGCCTCCAGTCCTTCATATATACTCCTAATTAACCTTATTATTGTATCAGAAAGCAGGCAAAATTTTATAAGCCAAGTACGTTACAGCAGTATAAGAATGCTAGCTAGTTATAAAATCTTAAAGGCTGCTAAAATGAATGAACAGTATTTTCAAATCATGTTCTGCTGCTATAAGATGTATCTCTTCTGTACCGGGAGTAAGAATTCTCCAAAGTGAAAAACATAGACTAATAAATAGTCACTTTTGTGTAGATTTCTTGCTTACTGCAGCAAAAGATGACTCCACATGTTATCTCTAGTAAAACTGTGCCTTCACTGTGCAGCTAAACCTTCTGTTATGCGGGTTGAAGTCCCAACAAGAGTCATCTCTTATTTGTTAATACTTTACACATGTATATAAGTTGGCACAACTCAGTTAGCAAATTATAAAATAGTGCAATGAGACATTGTCAAATTGTCAGTGATAAAGTAAAAGTAAATGCAATATTCATATAAACTATTACGATAGCTATATGGGATGCATACAGCTCAGTGTAGTTAAAATGCCTCTCATAAAACAAAACATATGGTTTCTGAAATGCCCTCATTCTACACATTCACTGTAACACAGAGGCTCTTAAATGGCTTCGTTTTACATGTTCCCAGAATTTTTCTATAATGTCAGTATACGATTAAAGCAAAACATGCAACCAGACAGCATGGTGATAAGAAGGATACTACCTGGCAAAAGGCACAAAACTGGAAGCCACATAAAGGAGTTAAGAGTTGTCCAAAACTTAGTGCATTCATCTTTGATGAGAGGAAAATCAAAACTCGGTGAGTTCCAGCCCCACACCAGGAACTTGAATTTATGTATGAATATTGATACTGTTGTGCAGCCTAAGTGGGGTCCTGCACACCTGAAATGTCTTCCTCCAGATGTAGAGTCAAAATGAGATCCTATCTGCTTGAGTCAGTGACATTTTGGGTTATTAAAGACCTATCACACTAACCAGAAAAAGAAGATGAAATTTTATTTAGATTAACCATATATTACAGATTATAAGGAAATATTAATCTTTCACACTTTTAGCTTTACAGCATAGTATTTTGTGCAAATATTGCATTTGGATTACATATATATTCCATTTCCTGTTATATAAAACTTCAGTACATTTCCTCGCCTATTTCTTAGCACATACCCAACACAATACTTTAAATAATAAGTCAAGGTCTTCCAAATTTCTTTAATTCTTCTTTATGTTTTCTTCTATTAAATTCTGAAATCTCATATTCCATCCCAATTTCACTATTTTCCCAATATATTTCAAATGTCTTAATTTGTCCCATTGCTGTTTGTCACTTGACTGGTATTGCACCTTACCCCCACTTCACCTTGGAGATTATGACTCCACACAGTGTCGACATGCAGTTTTGGGGG